>NC_092017.1:28717024-28754524 GCF_042242105.1 Pempheris klunzingeri | reverse complement strand
CCACGTCCCGCTGACTGTACCGGTGCTGCCGTAAATATAAAAGCGTCCTGCTCACTGATATAACAAGAGAACTCTGTAATGTATGTTTCCTACCAGCTGTCTCTGGGTGTCGGCGTGGATTAACCCGGTAACGGAGAGTTGACGTTAGTTCCGCTCCTTCGAGTGGCCCTAGCCGTCACTCAGCTACAGCTAATTAGCTTGTCGCGGAATTATGTCGTCACGTCAAGGCGCCTGTGTGGAGCCGGGGTGTAATTACCGGAAATGCAGATACTCGCCTTCAGCATAAAAGCATTAAAAACGTTAGACGTTTTTCTCACAGTTGTTAGAGCAGCGTAAGAAAAATATACAAAAACTGAGGGTAAAAGAAAAGTCCTGCACCATGAATCACATTAGAGAGCTGCATTAAGACAAGTAGACCAGAGTAAACAGGAGGTGGTAAAATCAATACAATAAATGGAAATGAAAAAGTTTGGAATAAAAACCAGTAAATGTCAGTGATGACATGTCATAGATATGTTTGTAGCACCGACAAGTTCATGTTTACCCTGTAAAACATCCCACAGTCTGCTCATCTCAGTCATTCATTCATTTCTAATGACCAATTAGATTAAATGTTTATTTTATGGGACAAAAAAAACCACTAAAACAAGCAGTAAACTCACAGATTTTTAAAATCATAAAATACCGACATCAGTATCTGCCTCAGAAATCATAAGAGAAGTCGTAACATATATAATATTAATATAGTGTGAATATAATATATACATAAAACAACATAAAAGAGATTTAATGTGCAGGATAAGGTAACATAAACGTGACAAGACAATTATACACTTTATATTTCTGCTATTTAATAATGAAACCAGGCCTGTTTGCTGTGTTTGCAAATGTTATTGATACGGAATCAGAAAACATCAATCACTCTGATCAAGTTATTTACAGAGTTGATTTATTAAAAAAATAATTTAAAAAAACTCTTATGAACCATTTTGGAGATGATGATGAAGTTTCATTAGTTTCATAACTGTATTTATTGGCTCTTAATCAAACATCATCAAATACCCAACTATGATAGAGATTACATCACATTCAGCTTTAAGGAAAACATAAGTTATATATGTTCAGACATTCAGTCAGTTTTTTCAGGACTGAAAGTAAATTTAAATTTAATGCGACACATTTTCAGCAACTTGACAAAATGTACCTATTGAGAAGTTATTGTGAGTTTTATTTTGAAATGTTGACCGGAAGTGTACTTTTTGTTTTAATCCTCGTGCACGCGGCTCTGTGACAGTTCATTAACCAACCTTCATTCCTACCTGAACTATGGGGCCGACAGGTGAGCAACAATCTCATGTTTTCAATGGAACCGAGTCATTTAATGTACAGTCCGCTCTGCCTGTTAGCATCCATGCTAGCTGAGGCTGCTCCAGCTAACGGTGACTAACAGCAGCGGCAGCTAGCTTAGCCGCGGTGCTTTATCTGCCACCTGAGCCCGTTAATTAAAGGTCATCAGTAAAATTATTCCACATCAGCTGCCAGTTTAGTATCGTGTTATAAAGGCCAAGAGGAAGCCGGTGTGTTAAAATGGTGTCTGACTTCTGTGTAGTTCTGTCTTGGTTGTCCTGTTGTGTGTAGCATGTTAGCTGTTAGCTCACTCTCCTTACCCACCGGGCTAACTCACTGTGGGGCAGCCTGTTGTCTCTGGACGGGGGGGCTCTTATTTCAGCCCCAGAGCGACGCCGAGGATTATAGATGGATTATTGATTACCAAATGTCCCCAGTCTTTGCGTCATAAATGAATAAAAGCATCAATGCGGCACATTTCATTTAAAAATGTATCAGTTTAAGGTGAAATCTGCCTGCTGTCTAATTCTTCACATTGATCAACATCACCGAGCACCTTTTTACATCCTGACATTGTTCTGATGAATTCGGCTGACAGAGGATCCTCCAAACCACACCTGTCCCGGCTGGTGGGCACATGGTTACCTGGTGTGTTGGGTGGAAAATGGGCTGTGAGGTTACTTTAAGACCCACAAGGCAAATGTTGTTGTTGTGGTTCTAGAAGCAACAAGAGATCAAGATTCAGACTCCTGTATTTATCATTTTTATATTTTTACGCTCCGCATAAGAACAAAAGAGAGCTGAGGCTTCATTGTTCCTGGGGGGGCCCCAACAGACGTGTGGGGGCCAGTAACAACATCTGTCCTCTGTGTGCGTGGTGACAGATGTGTGATATGTTCAGACTGGGACAACATGAAGGTGTAATGGATGGAGTCAGATGGGAGGGAGACATATCAATATGTCTGTCCCGTCTGATTATGAAAAACAAATGTATAATATCATATATCACATATGTAACATCCTGACAGTGGGGGAACTAACATTTACTCCAATAGTTTACTACTATTACTGAAGTAAGATACACCAGTGCCCCCCCATCCTCTTACCTGTCTCATTGTTTCCCGTCCCGTCCCCTCCTCACCTGTCCTGTCCTGCTGTTGCTCGCGGCCCCAGGTGAGGTGGTGTTTGGCAGCCCGGTGCCGGTCTGCTCTGAGAACCGTCTGCGATGGGACCTGAGCACCGAGCAGATCCAGCAGCTCTCCGAGGAGCTCATCGCCAACACCAAGAAAGTGTACGACTGCGTGGGAGCGCTGGAGCTGGACAGCGTCACCTTCGAGAACACGCTGAAGGCGCTCGCTGACGTCGAGGTCGAGTACACCGGTTAGTGTCCCCCAGCCATAAACCTCCCTCTAGACTGTGACTGTCTGTCCTCATCCTGGTGTCTGAATTACAGGTAGGTACTTAAAAGTGTTGGAACTGGTCCAGTAGATCACCTCAGAGTGTTATTCTAAGTGTGTGACAGCATCATGGAAAGGATCCCTACAGAGAGAGACCTGGAAGATCCTTTTGGTTTAACCACAAACAGCACACACACCAGACTACATTCACTAAAACAGGGATTTTACACTGGAGCTGCTGGTCTGCTGCTAACTTGATCGGTTTGTTTGTTTGTGTTATTGTGTGACTTTGGTGTTTGAAAGGATTAATTCACACACCTCAATAACACAATAACTCACAGTAACACAAACAGTAAGAGTAAAGTAACAGTATGCCAGCAACTGCTACCTGTGTTCTGTTATGTAAAATGACTGTTTTTGTGAATGGAGTCTGGTGTGTCTCTGCAAACACACCAGACTACATTCACAAAAACAGTAATTTAACTTGATGAAAATGGGACTTTTTCTTGACTTTGGCATTTTAAAACAACCCAGATAAATCCACCGGTGGAGGCAGCGGTAGATCAGCAGCTCCTGTCGTAGGGAAAGCTGTTTGTGGTGTGTTCAAGGGCACCCAGATATCTGACACTTCATGTTCAGCTGCTGTTGTTATGAAAACTAATGAAAGCGTCCTTGAACACACCATGAGAGTAGCTATTGAAACACCTTCACTGAAAACGACGTTCTTCTTAGTCTTCAGTATTACACACATTTGTCAGAAGACTCTGACTCCATCGACCCTCAGCCAGATGATAATATCTGAAAACGATGTGTTTATGGTCCAAACCAGCAGCGTGTTGGTCGTCTCTCTGTGCTTCCTGACTTCCTGTTCGTGGCTCAGAGCTCATTGGTTCCTACTGAAGACGCAAAACTCTGTAAACCAGACTTCAGAAGGTGACCCAGCATTATAAACCTTTTAAAAAGAACTTAAAGGCATTTTAAACCCTGTAAAGTCTCGTTGAAACCCAAATCCCTTAAAACAAACTTTAAACTTTACTGAATAGGAAATGAAAAACACTAAATCCATCGTTTCCTCCTTCAGATGTCTGTGTGTGTGTGTGTGTTCAAATCATTCTGGACACAATCAGTAATACTTATTGATCCCATTCCAGAGTAGCAGAGAGATTTAGAATAAAAATATGTGTACAATATATTTGCCTAACTAAATAATAATATAACTATTTTACCCTCTGACCTCTGAACGTCTGCGTCCTCGCTGCTGCTTCTTCTTCTGGTGACGTCATTTCTTGGAGGATCTTCAGATATTTCCCCAGAGCCTCCATTGGTGTTTCTGCTTATTGTCCTCATTGTGGCCTCCATAGACCTCCACTACACACTGACTAACTAACACACACACACACTATAGACCTCCACTACACACTAACACACTGACACACACACACACTATAGACCTCCACTACACACTAACACACTGACACACACACACACTATAGACCTCCACTACACACTGACACACTGACTAACTAGCACACACACACACACTATAGACCTCCACTACACACTAACACACTGACTAACACACACACACACACACACACTATAGACCTCCACTACACACTGACACACTGACTAACACACACACACACACACACTATAGACCTCCACTACACACTGACACACTGACTAACACACACACACACACACTATAGACCTCCACTACACACTGACACACTGACTAACACACACACACACTATAGACCTCCACTACACACTGACACACTGACTAACTAGCACACACACACTATAGACCTCCACTACACACTGACACACTGACTAACTAGCACACACACACACTATAGACCTCCACTACACACTGACACACTGACTAACTAGCACACACACACTATAGACCTCCACTACACACTGACACACTGACTAACTAACACACACACTATAGACCTCCACTACACACTGACACACTGACTAACACACACACACACACACTATAGACCTCCACTACACACTGACACACTGACTAACACACACACACACACACACACACACACACTATAGACCTCCACTACACACTGACACACTGACTAACACACACACACACACACTATAGACCTCCACTACACACTAACACACTGACTAACACACACACACACACTATAGACCTCCACTTAATGTAATGACGTCATAAACTCGACCAAAGTCTGAACTCTGCTGCATTAAGAGTGGATCTGTTTTTATTTTGGATCCATTTGATCCCAGTAGTAGCAGGAAAATGTAAAAACATGTGTTGGTTTGTTTCTGCCCATGAAGAAGAAGCACCATAGTCCTCCATTAAACAGTCATGGTTCAAACCCCCGGCAGCAGAGTCACAGGCCGACCACAGCAGGTCTGTTCAAATGTTTCATTATTTTAATTTCCCCTCCAGATATTTCTGCCGTTAGAACAGTTGACATGTTCTGAGGTCAAGCGCGGCACTCGGCAGGTCGCTCGTCCTTTGTGAGCGAAGCTCTGAGTCGGCAGAATCGGTTTGTGACGGTAAAGACTCATCAGCAGTTTGTAGAGAAAGCAGCTGAACCAGCTGCCACAATAGAGACGGAGGCTTTGTGTGGAGGCAGCTGAGCCCCTGAAAACACCTCCGACACTCTCTGCTCTCATTTGATCACCACTTCATACGAACTGTGATCCTGTGGGAGGAAACATTAGCTTAGCACAGGCTAGTTTTTTCATGGAGCCCCATTTCAGCCAGGAGGAGAAAAAATAAATGAAATGTGATGAATGAGAAAAGCCTAATGTTTGAATCTTTCACATAATTACTTTAATAATTAATTTACCAAATCAAAATTCCAAGTTGAAATTATGACGTCAAGTCAAACTCCGGAGACACATTTACATAAAATAATAAATCTAAAGATACTGGATCTACATCAACATAAGACATCGACATTAAAAAATACTGGCAGCAGCTCCTGTGTCCTGTTCTCTAAAATCCCTGTTTTAGTGAATGTAGTCTGGTGTGTGTGCTGTTTGTGGTTAAACCAAAAGGATCTTCCAGGTCTCTCTCTGTAGGGATCCTTTCCATGATGCTGTCACACACTTAGAATAACACTCTGAGCCTGTCAGTGGATCAAACAAGCTCTTTTAGTGGACCTACTGTGATCAGGTGCAGTTGTCCCAAAGGATCACGTTGCAGCCATTGCAGCCCGTTTGGTGGCTGCTGGCTGAGGTGATCTACTGGACCAGTTCCAACACTTTTACTACCTACCAGTCATTAGACACCAGGATGAGGACACAGAGGTAAAAACTCTGAAGACACCTTTTGATGAAGAATGAAAGTATGATGTAGAAATTTATCAAATGATTTGACGTTGCTGTGTTGTCGCTCCTGTCGAACCCCGCCCCTCTCTAATTTGACCCCGCCCCCACCACCTGACCACACCCCCTGGCCCCGCCTCCCGTGTCTCAGTCCAGAGGAACATGTTGGACTTCCCGCAGCACGTGTCTCCCTGTAAGGAGGTCCGAGAGGCGAGCACGGACGCCGACAAGCGTCTGTCGGAGTTCGACGTGGAGATGAGCATGAGGGAGGACGTCTACCAGAGGATCGTCGCTCTGGAGGTGAGCTGACGGCGAGCAGGCCGCCGTCCGACCGGCAGACACGCTGATCCCTTCTGTCTCTAGTGTCCCACTGGACACTAGAAGGCAGCATGAGAGCACACAGCCGCCTTCACACCACATCTGGTTCAGTTTTCTGGTTCTCTGGTGGTTTCTTGTTCCCCTGAAGTCTTTTTGTTTGTGTCTGCAGAAGAAAGTAGACGGCGACAGCCTCACTGCAGAGTCCCGGCGTTACATGGAGCGACTGATCAAACTGGGGAAGAGGAACGGCCTCCACCTGCCCAAAGAGACGCAAGAGGTGGCTGCTGCTTCCCCATCTTTACCCTTCATCTCTGCCTCTGGCCCACATTGTTTCCTCTGCATGATTGATTTTCACAGATCAGAAACGCCCCAATCGCTTCTCTTATCTGCTGATATCCTGTAGTCTTCTCATCCGGCTCATTCAGTACCAGTGAAGTGGTGTAGCCGGCGTAGCTAGACGCATCAGTTATGGCAGAATTAGACGTTTGATTCAATGAAATGATCGCCGTCCGTGACGTCACATGACTCTGATCCACCTTCTCTGTACTGTAACAGGAGATCAAGACCATCAAGAAGAAGCTGAGCAACCTGTGCATCGATTTCAACAAGAACCTGAACGAGGACACCACCAGTCTGTGCTTCACCAGAGACGAGCTGGGTGAGTCCCCCGGTGCTCCCGTCGGCCCGGCCCGGCTCCTCCTCTCCCGCATTCACACATAAACTCGTGTCGCTTGCAGGCGGCCTCCCCGAGGACTTCCTGAGCTCTCTGGAGAAGGACGGAGACAAGCTGAAGGTCACCCTCAAGTACCCACACTACTTCCCCACCATGAAGAAATGCTTCGTCCCAGAAACCCGCAGGAAGCTGGAGGAGGCCTTCAACTCCCGCTGCAAAGAGGTGAGACGGTTAAAGAGACGGCGCTGCAGGTTTCCTACTCTAGTCAGGATCATCTGAGTGAAGAACCTTCAGTGAAATCTGTGATGTCTGTCTTTTGTTTCACAGAGTTGAAACATTTTGAGAAGAAAATTCATAATATTTCCAAGAATAAAGTCATAAAGGGACAGTCCGTGTTATCCGCACTGATGGTCGGCGCGCCCCCAGTTTGGAGAAACAGGCAGGAGTCCTGGTTTAAACAGATTTTAGCCTCCTGAAAAAAGGCCCACCTAAAAAAAATCAACATCCATCTATGTTCTCTTCAAACACACCAGACTCCATTGACAAAAACAGTCATTTTACCTCACAGAACACAGGAGCTGCTGCTCTGCTGCTGCCTTAATTGGCTCATTTGTGTTATTTAGTGACTTGTTAACTGTGTTAAAAGGTTAGTGTGGATCCTAACTAACAGGTTAGTCCGTTGATTCAGGCAGTGGTAGATCAGCTGCTCCTGTGGTTAGGGAGGTAAAATTACTGTTTTTATCAAAGGAGTCTGGTGGCGAGCATAGATGGATATGTCTGCCAGAGAGGTAAAACAGTGAAAGTATTCTAAATATATTTATATACATAAACCGATGCAGATTTTTTTAGGAGGTGCCGTCTACTGTAGGTAAACACAGCAGCTAACACGGACTGTCCCTTTTAACTCCACTAGAAACAAAAGTCAGGATATAAAGTCACAGTATTGTGAGAAAACTGTACTTGACCTGAGTTTTTCCATTTTCTGCTACTTTCTACTTCTCCACTACATCTTACAGGGAAATGGTCCTTTTTACTGCCAGTTTCAGTTACTCTGAAGACAGGACTTTAATTTCTAACTGTGTATTTCTACCCTGTGCTGCGTTTACTGAGGCTCCTCGCTGTCCTGTGTGTGTTTCCAGGAAAACTCGACCATCCTGAAGGAGCTGGTGAAGCTTCGGGCTCATAAATGCTCTCTGCTCGGCTTCAACACGCACGCTGACTTCGTCTTGGAGATGAACATGGCCAAATCTGGGAAGAAGGTGGCCGCCTTCCTGGGTGAGTCGGTCCTGAAAACGGACTTTACAACACCCAAATCACACGGTGGACGCCTGCAGAGAGAAACTTGAAACACACCAGACTCCATTGACAAAAACAGACATTTTACCTCACAGAACACAAAAGTAATAACACAAGCAAAGCCTGTTTTAGTGAATGTAGTCTGGTGTGTGTGCTGTTTGTGGTTAAACCAAAAGGATCTTCCAGGTCTCTCTCTGTAGGGATCCTTTCCATGATGCTGTCACACACTTAGAATAACACTCTGAGCCTGAAGCAGCAGCACATGGTCAGGAACATGACCTCAGGTGAACTCAGGTGTTTCCTCTCCTGACTCCCTGTCTCTCCGTCGTGTCCCTCAGAGGAGCTGTCCCGTAAGCTGAAGCCTCTGGGCGATGAAGAGCGCTCAGTCATCCTCAAGCTGAAGGAGAAGGAGTGTCAGAAGAGGAATTTGCCTTTTGAGGGAGAGCTGCACGCCTGGGACACCCGCTACTTCATGACCCAGGTAAGAGCTGCAGGCCTGGGTTAGGGTTGCTGCTAAAACTAGCTCTGTTAGCTAAAGCTAGCACTGTTAGCTAAAACTAGCTCTGTTAGCTAAAGCTAGCACTGTTAGCTAAAACTAGCTCTGTTAGCTAAAGCTAGCACTGTTAGCTAAAACTAGCTCTGTTAGCTAAAGCTAGCACTGTTAGCTAAAACTAGCACTGTTAGCTAAAACTAGCTCTGTTAGCTAAAGCTAGCTCTGTTAGCTAAAACTAGCTCTGTTAGCTAAAACTAGCTCTGTTAGCTAAAGCTAGCACTGTTAGCTAAAACTAGCTCTGTTAGCTAAAGCTAGCACTGTTAGCTAAAACTAGCTCTGTCAGCTTAAACTAGCTCTGTCAGCTGATAGGTACATCAGCAGACGACTTCACTGTCTCAGAAGCTTCACCTGTGATGGTGTGATGGTCAGATTTAAAAGACTCTCCTCTTCCTCCTGCCCCCCCCAGGTGGAGGAGACCCAGTACGCTGTGGACCAGAACCTGCTGAAGGAGTACTTCCCCATGGAGGTGGTGACTCAGGGTCTGTTGGACATCTACCAGGAGCTCCTCGGTCTGACCTTCCAGCTGGTGGACGGAGCGGCCGCCTGGCACCCGGACGTCACCCTGTACTGTGTGAAGGACCGCAGCAGCGGTCAGGTGGTCGGCCAGTTCTACCTGGACCTGTTCCCCAGGTGAGGGCTCGTGGGCGGGGTAACGTCCTCGGGGTGCCTGCCTAAAGGTGTGCTCAGTGTGTCCTCTCCCACCTGTGCTGCGCAGGGAGGGGAAGTACGGCCACGCCGCCTGCTTCGGCCTGCAGCCCGGCTGCCTGCTGCCCGACGGCACGCGTCAGATGTCGGTGGCGGCCATGGTGGCCAACTTCAGCAAGCCGACGGCCGACGCCCCGTCGCTCCTGCAGCACGACGAGGTGGAGACGTACTTCCACGAGTTCGGCCACGTGATGCACCAGCTGTGCGCTCAGGTCAGCTGACGAACCACACTTCTTTTTATTGTTTCCTGATCGGCTGTGAGCCGTCAGCCGGTTCTGAGTGTGCTGTGTTTGCAGGCGGACTACGCCATGTTCAGCGGGACCCACGTGGAGCGGGACTTTGTGGAGGCTCCGTCTCAGATGCTGGAGAACTGGGTGTGGGAGAGGGAGCCTCTGCTGAGGATGTCCAAACACTACAAGACCGGGAACGCCATCCCCGACGAGCTGCTCGACAAACTCATCAAGTCCCGCCTGGCCAACACCGGTGGGTCCTCGGACTGAGGAGCGCCGTACTAATACTTTGGTGTTTCGCTGTTGCCGTGGTAACCGTGACTCTCCCCGCAGGCCTGTTTAACCTGAGGCAGATCGTTCTGGCTAAAGTGGACCAGGCTCTGCACACCAGGACCGGACTGGACCCGGCCGAGGAGTACGGAAACCTGTGTCAGGAGATCCTGGGGATCCCGGCCTCCACAGGTCACCGTTTGTTCAGAAACACACAGTTCACATGTGAATTATGTTTGAACTATTCAACTTTACATCAGATCACATGTTTATTCACTTAGTGCACAAAGTTATTGATCAGTTCTGAACTCTGGAACATGAACGTGAGTGCAGCAGCACTGACTCCTGGTCTAAACAAAGGACCGGGTCTGTACGGGTTACTTACAGGACTGTGACCCAGGAGAGCGGGTTCACTTCCTCCAGCTGATCAGATCTGACGTCTGTCTGGATCCCAAATGTGCAGTAACAGAATCCAGATCAGTCTCGAGTTAGAAATCTCTGCGGCGTCTGAGCCGAGATCATCGAGGTCTGGTGTTACAGAAGGAGGCCGAGAACCTCAGTCAGCAGCAGTCTGCCTGATGCACACTGAGGATGTTCCAGAGGTTTTACGGCGCAGCAGCAGCACTCGTGTGGTTAAACGTCGACACGTTTCTCAGCAGGTCACTGCAGCTGTTGATCCTACGTCAGGGTTCAGGATGGTGTTTAGCTGTCAGGTGATGGAGTGAAGAACACAGCGTGAGAAAGGAGCTCCATCTGGTGGAGCTCTGCAGAACTACAATAACAGCTCAGCCCGTCTGCCTGCCTGCCTGTCTGTCTGTCTGCCTGTCTGTCTGCCTGTCTGTCTGCCTGTCTGTCTGCCTGTCTGTCTGTCTGCCTGTCTGCCTGTCTGCCTGTCTGCCTGTCTGAGGAGGTTTAAACAGGTTAAGGTGCTCTGATAGACGATGTGCAGGACAGGAAGTGATCATTCATCAAATCCCATCATAAAAACTCTGTTTCTGTCTGAGATGGTTTCAGATAAATGATGAAACTCTTCCCTCAAAGTTTTAAAGCTGATTTTAGAGTCTCAGACAGGAAGTAGGAACCCTGTTCTCAGTCTGCGTTCTTCTCCGTACTAGAGTTCTTGTGTTCTGGTGAAACGTCGTCACTCTCAGCCTCACTGCTCCAATTCAAAGTCCACATCAAGCTGTTCAATGTTCTTGCTCTGCCCATTTTACCCAGCATGCATCAGGTGGTGACAGCTGATTCAGAAAACACTACAATCGTCATGTTACAGGATGTAGTTTTAAGACTTTTATACAAGTTTATATCTGTGGTCGGTTCGACAACATGCAGCAACATAAATGTTTTAAATGTTGGTGTGGAAACAAACGAGGCAGAGTTGTGTTTAATATCATATTTAGTTTTATTGTAAATGTGTATTTTAATGACGATACTGAGAGCTGAGGTGATGACGTCATCATGCAGAGTGACTTCCAAGTACGCAAGTCCGAACTCGGCGTACTTGGTATTAGAAGGGCTCCAGGTTTCTGTCTGACCTTTGACCTTCTCTCTCTGTGCAGGAACCAACATGCCGGCGACCTTCGGGCACCTGGCCGGCGGGTACGATGCTCAGTACTACGGTTACCTGTGGAGCGAGGTGTTCTCCATGGACATGTTCTTCGCTCGCTTCAAACAGGAGGGGATCATGAACTCGAAGGTGAGACGACCATCTTTTAAATCAATTATCTAAATGTCTTTGCTTTGGACTGTGTGTCAGTATTCAGATGGTCAGTGGTTAGCCTAGCTTAGCACAAAGACTGGGAGCAGGGGCAAACTGTTAGCCTAGCTTAGCACAAAGACTGGGAGCAGGGGCAAACTGTTAGCCTAGCTTAGCACAAAGACTGGGAGCAGGGGCAAACTGTTAGCCTAGCTTAGCACAAAGACTGGAAGCAGGGGGAAACTGTTAGCCTAGCTTAGCACAAAGACTGGAAGCAGGGGGAAACTGTTAGCCTAGCTTAGCACAAAGACTGGAAGCAGGGGGAAACTGTTAGCTCAGAGACATCAGAATTAGGACAGTGTTTGACCGACTGTGACGTCCTGTCCCCTGATTGGTCCTGCAGGTTGGTCTGGACTACAGGAAGTTCATCCTGCGGCCCGGCGGCTCCGAGGACGCCTCTGAGATGCTGAGGAAGTTCCTAGGGCGAGAACCGAAACAAGAAGCGTTCCTTCTGAGCAAAGGACTAATGGTGGAGCAGGGCACCGGCACGCCGTGTCCCTGCTGACCGATCACAGCAGCTCCGCCCCCCCAGAGTTCGGACAGAACAACGGACTGAAGTTTTCTAGAAAAAATAGCAAGATGTTAAACAACGTGGAGAAAAATGATCAGTGAATAAAACGGTTTGAGGTGACGTCCCGTGTGTCTGAATATCTGATGTCACAGTACAAACAACATAAAACACTTTGTGAACGTGAACGCACCACAGTCCAGAGCTAAAACCCCTAAAGGGACAGTCCGTATTATCTGAGGTGTGGTTGTCTAAGGTTCCTCTCCAGAGTCAGTCTTACCTGTATAGTAGACGAGGCAGCAGGAAACAGATTTTTGCCAGATCAGATTAAATAAATGCTACATTCAGAACATTTTCACTGTTTTACAGATAAACCTTTGTTACGGGGAGCTGAAGCCTTTGAATCCATCTATGTGCTCTCAAAGCCACCAGACTCCACTGGAAAAAACACTCCTTTTATCTTTGTTTGGTGTTTAAACACACAGTAACACTACCTACCTACCTGATGGAGGCAGCAGCAGACCAGCAGCTGCTGTGTCCTGTGAGCTAAAATCACTGTTTTTCTTAATGGAGTCTGGTGGTTGTGACGAGAGCATTGATGGATATAACGGCTTCAGTCCACCAGTAAAGTAAAGCAGTGAAAATATTCTAAATGAGTGATGTCTCCTTTTTTTTAGGAAAAAATTCATTGTGAAATGACTCTGGTTATTTTTTGTACCTGTAAAACACCTGAAAAGGTGGGAATCAGAGGGAATCACATCAATACTGTTGAACTATTCACAGCTTAATGGTCTCTGTACTGTACTGTACTTGTGCGTTCACACTGAGCAGCAGACGAGCGTCCACTAGAAGCTGCTGATCAATGGCTTCACGATACTGAAGTGCAGGAGAAACCCTTTGGATGGAGAAAGATCCTGAAGTGTTTTAATGAGCCAGCGAGTCTCTAATGTTAAAGTCTTCAGAGAGCTGCAGGTCAACAAGTCGGCTCTAAAGGAAAAACAGCCTGAGGAGAAAACTACAGCAGACGACGCTTCATCTGCTGCTCTGCACCCAACAACATCCAGGAGGAACTCCTGTTCAACTGCTCCTTTACTGATCGACAAATCCACAGGGTCTCTCATGACTTTCTACCTGTGAGGAGTTTAACTTTCTCATGTGGTTTACAGATGAAACTGTTCAGTGTTTGAGCAGCTCAGTTTATTTCTTGTTCCATTTATTATCTTAGATTACGTCTTTAACCCTTTAACGTCCTCACCAAGAAAAAAGCAATGAAAAAATGTATTCTTTATATATTTTATTTCCTCGGGGCACTAATTACAAAAATCAATATTTTTTTATGAACAGACATTTTTTTAAATATTGGCCTCCACCAAACGGTTGAGATGTCATAAGTAAAACATGTTTTCAATAAGATACAGTGAGTCAAAATGTGCTCCACCATGTGGTTGAGCAGGAGGTTAAAGGGTGAAAGAAGAACTAAGGCTGCACTTTAACAGTTTGGTTCAGATACACTAACAGTGTTAGTGAGCAGCTGAAGTAGTTTGGTTCAGGTTAGCAAATCGTTCAGTCAAAACTCAGTTGTGTAAAACGTGTTTTACTTTGCACTGGTTTGAGTACATTAGCTGGTTTACCCTTCAAGGATCAATAGATCCACCACAACCTCAAAACCTTTCAAGAGTCAGTGTGACGAATAGATTTGGAACAAACTAATTATAATATTGATTTGAATGGAAACAAATCTTAATATTTTTCAGCTGGTGAGTTTGTTCAAAAAAAGTACAATTGGTATTATTTAGTATAATTACGCCCCAAAACAGGATTAATAATAAATGTAGTGTTGAATGTATTTGTATTTAGTTTCTTACTAAACTGTAATATTATGTTGACTTAATATTTCTCTAATTTTGATCTCAACTTATCTTCTTTACTACATTAACTCATTTATAATAATCTAGTTAAAATCTGTGTTATTAGTGTGGCAGCAGATGATTAGAGTCAAATGTCACCTGTACCTGGTGAACAAACACACCTGTATGATGTCAGATGGTTGTAATCGTCTTCAGGTGTAGCAGATGTCCTCATTATCATCATCCTCACCTTCGTCCTCGGTGTAATTAGCCCTGAGCTGCAGCTGTGAGCGGCGGCCCCCCAGGGGGCCCCGACTCCCTCAGGCCCTGCTGAGTAAACACTGAGCAGGTACAGAGAGTGTGTGTGTGTGTGTGTGTGTGTGTGTGTGTGTGTGTGTGAGTGTGAGTGTGTGTGTGTGTGTGTGTGTGTGTGTGTGTGTGTGTGGTCTCCAGTCCAGCAGGTAAAGGTACGTCAATGGGCTCATTGCTAATCAGCACAGGTAACTTCTGTATTTGATGGAACAGTGAGGTCGTTCTAAAAAGCCTGATCGTGACTCAGGTGATGTCACCTTTCCACCGTGGGTTCACCTGGATTAATCTACAGACGGCTCCTTTAAAACTACAGACACACAAACAGGTTTACAGACACAAACCACTAAACATTTATTTGTAAACTTGTTGTTTGTTTGTGAGAATTTATGAGACGTTTTAACTCCACAGAGGTCCAGGATGTGTTTAGCCTAGCTTAGCATAAAGACTGGAAGCAAAGGGAAACTGCTAGCCTAGCTGATCCTGATTTACATTTAGTATCTTGTTAGCTAACGAGCTAGTCACCAATCCATCCGGTAGTCAGCTGGGTTTAGTTAAGCTGAACCCTGAGAGATGATTTCAAGCTAACAGGACACAGAGGCAACAAACCAGTGACAACTACAACTGATTTGTGAAACAAGATCAGCACGTTCAGGCTACATATCCACACAGGAGGCTAGCAGTGAGGGAAGCCATCTTTAAACATGTGAAAACACTGAAATCTGAATAACTGCTGATCTTGATATTCACATTTTACTGATAAACTGTGAATCAACTGGAAGCTCGAAGCGTTTGGTTCAGGTCAGGTTAGCAGCTTCAGGTTAGCTAACAGTTAAATTTAGCAGCTTTGGGTTAATTAACGGTTCAGCTAATCAGGTGAGCTGATCATTAGTTTGTAGTGTGATAACAGTCCAGAACAAGCTCCCTGTTAAAAGTGAATAATTTGATAATTACATGAAAAAAGTTCTTGATCAAACTAATCTGTTCCTGTTAAACTGGGTGTGGACACACCTGTGCACACCTGTAGTGCACTGACTGGTTTGCTGTGTGATTCCTGAGGACACCTGTTCCAGGATCAGCTGACAGGTGACCAGCACTGCTCTCCAGCCTGAAACAGCCTTGAAGCTCCAGTTTGGCCCTGAACTAACATCCGTCTGATAAAACAGCTGTTTCTGCTGCAGCGACTCCACCTTTACCTGACGAGAAAACATGAAACAGTGAACCACAGCAGCTGTGACAGGTACACTGCAGGTACACTGCAGGTACACTGCAGGTCCTGAGGGAGAGCTGGTTGTCCTGGAGGAAAAACTGGGAGGGAAACAAACAGGCAGGAGAGTGAAGAGCAGCTGAGGGGGAGATCAGACACCTGGAGCAGTCTGAGGAGGAGGAAGGAGGAAGGAGACGATGTCGGAGCGTCCAGCAGCAGCAGACGGAGGAGGAGGAGGAGGAGGAGGAGGAGGAGGAGGAGGAGGAGGAGGCCTGCAGGACGTCCTGAGAGGACGGACAGACGGAGGTCAGAGGATGAAGAGCAGCTCCAACATGATCCGAGTGTTCATCAGCTCCACGTTCACAGGTAACAACACCTCACTAAACAGAAGTACGAGTGAATCAATAGATCTGATCATAGAGATCTGATCATAGAGATCTGATCTAGATCTGGTGTAGTGTCACTGCTGTACTTTAAGGCTGAGCTCATTTTAACTACTTTACATCAATGTTGGGTAGTTTGATCGACAGCAGTGCATCATGGTCTATCAGATCATCACTGCTGCGGTCCTGTGAGAACATCAATCTAAAAACCTTCATAGGAAGTGAAGGGTTAAATCATCGTCCATGGACAAGTCAAACAATAACACAGAACATAGAACCACAAAGAAACTGAAGAGACGGCGAGTTTAAGAAAAATGTTTTCAGTTCATTTAATAACATTTAAGTGTTGAAATTCCCATAAAAACAGAAGAAATGTTGAGTTTGTCATCAATCAGATGAAGTCATTGATCCTCCTGACTGTGTCTCTGCTCTGTGGTCAGATATGAGCTGCGAGAGGAAAGCCCTGCTGGAGAGAGCTTACCCAGAAGTCCTTGCTTTCTGTCGCAATCTGGGGCTCGTGTTTGAGGTCAGTTTAACTTTTTTAACCTTTGACCCCATAAAGTCCTTTTGGTTTAACCAGAAACAGCAGCTATAGTCCTCTGCAGCTGTGTGACAAGAACACAGCAGCTCTAAAACCCCTGTTTTAGTGAATGTAGTCTGGTGTGTGTGCTGTTTGTGGTTAAACCAAAAGGATCTTCCAGGTCTCTCTCTGTAGGGATCCTTTCCATGA
Organism: Pempheris klunzingeri; assembly: GCF_042242105.1. Lineage (NCBI taxonomy): Eukaryota > Metazoa > Chordata > Actinopteri > Acropomatiformes > Pempheridae > Pempheris > Pempheris klunzingeri. The sequence goes on along the minus strand of NC_092017.1, from coordinate 28,737,668 downwards.
TGCTGTCACACACTTAGAATAACACTCTGAGCCTGTCAGTGGATCAAACAAGCTCTTTTAGTGGACCTACTGTGATCAGGTGCAGTTGTCCCAAAGGATCACGTTGCAGCCATTGCAGCCCGTTTGGTGTCTGCTGGCTGAGGTGATCTACTGGACCAGTTCCAACACTTTGACTACCTACCAGTCACTCAGACACCAGGATGTGGACTCAGAGGGACCAGGTTTTACAATAGTGTCACTCTTCATATGCAGGTTTAGTAAATATTTGCTCATTGATCGGTGATGTCACTTCCTGTTCAGGTGGTCGATCTGCGTTGGGGGATTCGAAGCGTCCACTCTGGAGACCACGAGCTGTGTGAGCTCTTCCTGCAGGAGATCCAGAACTGTCAGAGGATTTCAGCCGGTCCAGCTTTCGCTGTGAGTCTGCTTTTGACCACAAACGTGGTCGTTTGGATAAAACAAAGGTTTTTCTGGACTCATGTTGTAACTGGAGGTAAAGTCGTGCGTCACATTTCAAACGGACTGATTTCTTGGACATGTGACGTGTTGAATGCAGCTCTGCTCCTGGAAAATGACAAATTTTAATAAAATGTCCTCCTTTGTATTTTCTTTATGTGGAATTATTTCTGGCCCTTAAATGTGTTTATTTTGTGTACTTCCCTCTTCATGGAGTAGAGGAACAGGCTCTTTTTCTCAGAGAAAGAATGAAGGTTAAGGGCTCTTCAGCACTGCTTTGCTTTTCAGACCTGGAAGCTACGTCCACTTCTTTATACAGTGACCCCCCAACCCTTCCCCTCCCCTACCGTCTGCCGATCTATCTAACCACGGAGCCACGATTAGACGACGTCACCCTCAGATTTGACTCTGATTCATTTCAGAAAATACTTAAAATACTGAATGTGTTGCTGAAGTACGACGAACATCCACAACCTCCAGAGTGAGGACTGATGTTTTAGATCTGAGTGGAAGCAAAAGTGTGAGCATGTGATCTTTCAGCTGTTCCTTCTTCTTCTTCTTTCTTTTTCTGCATCTGGGGTCCAAAGGCTCTGCTGGGGAACCGGTACGGCCACCGAGCTCTTCCTCGGTTCATCCCTGAGAAGCAGTTTGAGGCTCTTTTGTCCAGACTCCCCAAAAACCCCGAAGGCGTCTCGCAGCTGAATCGTTGGTTCTTAAAAGACAACAATGCTGTCCCGCCCACCTACGTCCTCCAGCCAATCACGGCTCACTTCCCCCACTACAGCGACCTCCGACCCGAGAGCAGGCCGCAGCGTGACAACGACGTCCTCGCCTGGCGTTTCACAGAGACTCAACTGTTGCAGCTCCTACGCTCCGCCGCCACGGCCGCCGAGGCAGCCGGTGACATCACAGGCGAGCAGAAACAGGCCTTCTACACATCAGGTGAGATGTACGGAGGCTCGCTGCTGCCAAAATAAGAAAGACCCTGTCAGGAACGCTGACTTAGCAAGTTTTATTTTTAGTTCAAGATACTAAATCATTGTTTGTCATTAGTTTGAAATATGAATTCATTATTATTCGCTGGATCTTTGTGTCCTTCACATCAGCAGGAATGAGTTTCCATAGCAACGTGTCACAGCTTGTCCTTTGTCTCCTGAAGGTATCTGTGAAATCTGTCTTCCTCTTCACATCCACAGTGACGGAGCGAGAGTTTGAGCAGGGTTTGTGGAGCGGCGACGGCGAACCGTCGGCTCTGCTCTTTGTCCGAGAGATTCCTCGCCAGCGGACGAGGGATGGTCCCAAACGTCTCGCCAAGTACATGGACCTGACCGCCGACGGGCTGCTGGACGCTGAAGCTCAGGGACTCCTCGCCGGCCTCAAGGCCCGACTGTACGCCACGTTACAGAAGATCCTCAACCTGCACTGTGTGGAGCTCAGCAAGGGAAACGTCGACCCCAAACGCAAAGAGCACGCTCAGTACCTGGACGGCGTCTGCGAGCAGTTCGTCTCTCAGATGAAGGCCGGGATCGGAGCGGCGGCAGATGCGCCGGTGGAGGGGCGGCGGAGGAAGATTTGGGGTCACGTCGATGAAGAAAAGGAGGAAATCTCAGACTGGGTGGTCGAAGAGGTTGAACAGAACGCCGCCATGAGCGCCGAGCTGTGCAGAGGTCTCTACGGCAGGGAGGGGCTTCTGGGAAAGCTCTGCTTCGCCATGTGGGAGTCCACCAACGTCCGGCACAGCCCGCTGGTGGTGCACGGGGCTGCCGGGATGGGGAAGACGGCTCTGCTGTGCAAGCTGGCGCAGGAGATGCACAGTGTCCTGGAGGCCAGGGCGGTGGTGGTGATCAGGCTGCTGGCGGCGCGTCATCCTCAGAGACACGACGTCGACCGGGTCCTCCGCAGCGTCTGCTTCCAGATCTGTTTGGCGTGCGGTTTGTCTCCGCCCTCGCCGCTGACGGCCAACACTCACCTGGAGCTGCTGCGGTTCTTCAGGAACGTCCTCGCCGAGGCCTCCCAGCGGGGGAACACCGTGCTCGTCATCCTGGACGCTCTGGATCAGCTCTCAGACCGCCATCACGCTCACAATCTCCGCTGGCTGCCCGCCGACGTCCCGCCCAACGTCCACCTGGTGGTTTCCATGGACACCAACAGCGAGGCGTTCGCTAACATGCGGCTGAAGCTGGAGACTTTGGCGAGTTTCTTTGAAGTGGAGCGTTTGTCTCGTCATGAGGGGAAACACATCGCTGAGTCGTACCTGCGAGCATCTCAGCGAACTCTGACCCCCGAGCAGAGCGACGGCGTGCTGCGGAGCTTCGAGGCGACCGGCTGTCCTCTGCACCTCAGACTGATCCTGTCTGCCGCCCAACGCTGGACATCCTTCGCCCCGCTCGCAGACAGACAGCTGGGCGCCAACGCACAGGAAATGATGTCACAGCTCTTCCTGATGCTGGAGGAGAAACATGGGAAGGAGCTGGTGGGCGGGGCCTTAGGATACGTCACGCTGGCGAGGTGAGAAAGTCCCTTTAAAGACCAGTGCTAATGCTAATTAGCTCGTTATGTAGCCTCAAAGCGTGTGCTGCTCTTTTCTCTGGTTTGTTTGGACGCTAACAGGAACGTCGGTTATAAAACGATGACGTTATGCTAATGTGGTTAAAAATTAAGCGATTTGATTGGTCATGATCATGAAAACAACATTTCTTCTTTTTTTGTTCCAAATAAGTTCAAAATTTTCAAAAAAAGTTTTTAAACATTTAAACAAAACATTTTACACAATTTACCAGAAACATATTTGGATTTGCCCTCGGTTCACGCCCGTCCTGTACAGGTGTCTGTAACTATAACAGACACATCTGTTGAACAAAACCGACCTGCAAAAGTTAATATTGTTCAGTTTCCTTCTTTCGTCATGAAATATTAGCAAGAAATGAAACATGACTGAGTTGGTTCTGACCAGACGAGCTTCAGAGGTCAGCTGACTCCTCTGACTCCACAGGGACGGCCTGCTGGAGGCCGAGCTGCGTGACCTCATGTCCCTGGATGATGACATCATCAGCGAGGTGTACAGGTACTCCCTCCCCGCGACCCCCTCGTTGATCCGACTGCCCCCGCTCCTCTGGGCTCGACTCAGACGGGACCTCAAGGACCAGCTGGAGGAGCGCTGGACGGGCGGGGTCGCCACCATCGCCTTCAACCACTGGTGAGAAAGAGATGGAGCGCGGCCAGGTCAAAGGTCAGTGTTTGATTATAAGTGTGTGTGTGTGTGTGTGTGTGCGTGTGTGTGTGCGTGTGTGTGTGTGTGTGCAGGCGTCTGTATGAGGCGGCTGCAGCCCAATATCTGACGGCGGAGCGGCGTGGGCGGAGACTGAAGGTCCTGGCGGAGTACTTCCTGGGTCGGTGGGCGGGGAAGCTGAAGCCGGCGTCTCTGCCGGGGCTGTCGCTGCTCCTGTCGGACAGAAAGGTACCAGCAGCACCAACATACGACGTTAAAGCTAATCGGTCGTCAGAGCTGCACCGACACAATACGATGAACAGATATCATAAACGTACACCATCACACAGCTCAGTCAGTCCAGCCCCCACCTCCCTCAGAGAATGACTGTTTAAACATATAGACACGATGTTATATAATAAGACGAAGCTGCTCAGCAGAAATCTTCTTCATGACACAGAAGCACAGAGTGTCTCTGAGAAGATCCGTCTGTAGATCAGTGATCAATAATGACAAACTGGAGGCTGTCGTACATTCACGTCATGTAAAACAGTCTAGAATCAATCATTGTTGTTTATCAGTTTGTGGAGGTGGTTTTATCCCCCGGCCCTGAAGTAAACTGATGCCTTCAGGCTCTAAGAGCAGATGAACCATGTGATGGTTCACTTTAAAGTGTTTTGATTGGCTCTGTGGCGTCACAGGTCCCGCCCCAGCCGCTGTGGTTTGCTCCGGGGTTGGCCAACGTCAGGAAGCTCCAGGAGCTGCCTCACCACCTGCTGCACGCCGGCCTGTGGGACGAGCTGCGACAGGAGGTCATCGGTAAGATGTGGAGGACGACCAGTGTGTTAATGTTTGTGTCGCTGATCCGTTCACGTCCACGTAGATACAAGGAACCATCTGTTTCAGGACTGATGACAGTTTGGTTAAATCCATTTAAAGCTGCTGTTGGACTTTATTTAAGGTGTAATTGGTCCAAAACTCCATAATAACCTTCATCATGCTGTAGTTCAGGAGGTCTGACAGTAAACTGGCCTCCTGCTCCTGATGTCAGTAAATCTACCCGGTGACAGGAGGCTTCGTCCAATCACAGCTCCCCTCAGAGAGAGAGAGCTCCTATTGGCTGCTCTACAAACGTCCCTTAGCTTCTGTCATGGAGGGAACGTCATCATCAGACTGAGAACATCCACATGGTGGTGATTCCCCAGGAGAGCAGGAGAGGAGCGGCCATGTTGGATGATGCTAACAGTTTAGCCTCCTGCTAACTGGTTCTGCTAGCTAACGCTGATGGCTGATGGCTGATTGGCTCCTGCAGCTCTGAACGGTCTCTATATTCTATATTATACAGGGTACAAACACAGTGATCATGTTCAAGAGATGCTGCTTTAGTTTGACTGTTTCTATAATCACATTTAGTTTAATTTGTCTCGTTGCACGTCCATAAAAACAGGTTTGTATGAAAGCAGCACAGGAGGAGAGGAGATATTAATATTTGGACGTAATTCTCATATTATAGTTTTTGTTCTGATCATCAGTACAGATCAGCTGATCACTGGGTGGTGTTGGTGGTGTTTTCCAGGCAGTGCTGAGTGGCTGTACTGTAAGAGCAGAGTGTGCGGGGTGTCCAGTGTGATCCAGGACCTGGACCAGTGCTCCCAGTACATGGACTGCACTGAGACCGGACTGATCCGAGACGCCCTGGTCCTGATCAAGCCCAGTCTGGACTTCCTGGGGGGTCACATGGGTCAGTTACTCCGTCCATGTTACGTATTCATCACTTTGTCAAAACAGAAGAAAGCTGAAGTTTCCTTCTGGTTCCAGACGCGTCGCTGTTCTACTCCGAGCTGTTGGCCAGACTCTGCTCCTTGGCCGCCTCCTTCCCCTCTGTGATTGGCCGGCTGTGTAGACTCTGTGAGGAGTGGTTACTGACGTGTCCCGAGCCGATCCTCGTCCCAAAGTGCAGCTTCCTGCAGCAGCCAGGGGGGGCGCTACAACACACTCTGACTGGACTGCAGGGAGGTCCGAAATATTAACTCTGAAAGAAACGTAATGTTAAAGGGTCACTCCCCTGTTTCTACCCATGATCCTCTCTGTCCACATCCTGGTGTCTGAGTGACTGGTAGGTAGTAAAAGTGTTGGAACTGGTCCAGTAGATCACCTCAGTGTGTGACAGCATGATGGAAAGGATCCCTACAGAGAGAGACCTGGAAGATGCTTTTGGTTTAACCACAAACAGCACACACACCAGACTACATTCACTAAAACAGGGATTTTAGAGAACAGGACACAGGAGCTGCTGCTCTGCTGCTGCCTCCATCAGTTAGTGTGTTTGTGTTATTGAGTGACTTTGGTGTTTTAAAGTGTTAATTCAGGTCCAACACAATATTAGTGTAACACACAATAACACTAATAAACTAACTGACTGAGGCAGCAGCAGACCAACAGCTCCTGTGATCTCTGAGGTAAAATCACTGTTTTTGTCAATGGAGTTTGGTGGATTACATGGCAGCCATTGCCGTCCAGTCACCCAGACAGCAGAGTGTGTACAGACAGAACTCCTTTAGGTAAATTCACTTTATAGAACATAATTCAGCTTCTGAGGTGTGACAGGCACAGCAGCGGCAGAGGTTTTACCTGTCTTCGTGTTTTCAGGTGTGCTCTGCCTGGATGTCAGTGTGGAGGCGGGGCTTCTGGTGGCAGGTTCAGATGATGGCGTGGTGGCGGTCTGGAGCCTCGGCGAGCAGCAGCTCGTCCACTCCCTGCTGGGACACACGGGTCAGTCTGTCAGTGTGGAGCAAAGAACAGGAGTGGTGGAGATAAGAACCACAAGAACTAACTCCCTGTGTTACCTTTACCTGCACAGGTGCGGTGCTGTCTGTCAAAGTGATAGACGGCTCCGCCCTCTGCCTCTCATTGGCTGCTGACGGCTCTCTGAGGAGGTGGAGCCTGACGAGTGGCCAACAGCTGCTCTGCATCCAGGAAGCGGTGCCAGCTGACTCCGCCCCTTCATCAGCACACCTGCACCTGTCTGATCAGCTGCTGTGTGTTTACACCAGCACTCAGGTACCAGTCTGTGCTGCTAATACTGCTAATGCTAATGCTACTGCTACTGCTAATGCTACTGCTACTGCTAATACTGTTACTGCTAATGCTACTACTAATACTGCTAATGCTACTGCTAATACTGTTACTGTTACTACTAATGCTACTGCTACTACTGCTAATACTGTTACTGCTAATGCTACTACTAATACTGCTAATGCTACTGCTAATACTGTTACTACTAATGCTACTGCTAATACTGTTACTGCTAATGCTACTACTAATACTGCTACTGCTAATGCTACTGCTAATACTGTTACTACTAATGCTACTGCTACTACTGCTAATGCTACTGCTAATACTGCTACTGCTAATGCTAATGCTACTGCTAATGCTACTGCTAATACTGCTAATGCTACTGCTGCAGGTTTGTGTCTGTTTGGATCAGAACTGCTTTAAACTTGTAATGACGTTTGAAGCTTGTTGTGCTGTCGTCCTCTCTCCTGTCGTCCTCTCTCCTGTCGTCCTCTCTGCTGTCGTCCTCTCTGCTGTCGCCCTCTCTCCTGTCGCCCTCTCTCCTGTCGTCCTCTCTGCTGTCTCTACACCTCTGCAGGTGAAGCTGTGGAGGCCGGACGGGTCGGAGCTTCCCTGCAGCAGCGTTGACGAGGGCTCGGAGGTCCTGGGGGTCCTGGGGGTCCTGGGGGAGTGCGTGGTGTCCCTGTGGGCCCCCGGCCTGCTGAGGGTCAGTCACCCTGTGAGCGGGACGCAGACGGTGGAGACGCAGTCACCAGTGACTCCGGTGGCTTCTGTGACGCTGCCAAAGAGAGGGAAGGTGTTGGTGGTGTCTAAAGAAGGAGTCCTGCACCAGGTCTGTTCTGTTCTCAGCACCAGGTCTGTTCTGTTCTCAGCACCAGGTCTGTTCTGTTCTGTTCTCAGCACCAGGTCTGTTCTGTTCTCAGCACCAGGTCTGTTCTGTTCTCAGCACCAGGTCTGTTCTGTTCTCAGCACCAGGTCTGTTCTGTTCTGTTCTCAGCACCAGGTCTGTTCTGGTCTCAGCACCAGGTCTGTTCTGTTCTCTGCACCAGGTCTGTTCTTGCTGGTCTACAGAAAAACACCTGAACACTCACTAAAGTAAAGATTCAGATTCAGTCTTTTCCATCACAGTAATTAAACCTGCAGAATTCAGAATCAGCTCCAAACCTTCAGTCTGACATCAGAAACACAGATGAGTTCTCTCCATGTTCACATCAGAGTTTGTATCTGTAGCTACAGTTTAAGAGCCAGCAGGGGGCGACACTGTCCTCTTCTTCTGCCTGCTCTCCTCCCCTGGACACAGTGATGGTGGTGATGATGGTGATGAAGATGATGGTGGTGATGATGATGATGATGATGAAGATGATGATGATGATGATGATGATGCTCCTGTCTACAGATTTCCCGGTCTGGGAACCAAACGGCCGCTGACTTTGCTGTGGTTCCGTCTCTGCTCGTGGTCACTGAGGACGAGAGGATCCTGATGGCAGGTAGGAGTCAGGTGACCACGGAGTGCTGAGGTCACCTGGAGCTTCTGTTTGAGTCACACTCACACGTCACCTGTTCAGTATGAGAAGGTCCAGGCTCATATGGAGATCACGGATCAGCACGTGACCGCAGGAAGAGGACGGACTAAATAATCTGAGGAGGGTTATTTTGATGAAGGTCAACAGGCACCAACAGCAGAACATAGAGATGTTTAAATGTGACGATAAGAACATGGATGTGAACATCGGTCCTGTTCTGCTCAGCATGGAGTGAAGATGTTTTACTGTCACTGTTTGAGCCGACAGGGAGCAGAATTAGACAAAGTCAATGATGAAATCAGGAAGCAAACATCAGCAGAAATAAAGAGAAGTAAATAAGTTTATACAAATCTAAAGTGAGCAGAGTGTGAAGAGTCTGTGCAGCTCAGAAACAGTTTGGGTTACTAACTGTTACACTATATATATATATATATATATATATATATATATAGTGTAGTTATATATATATATATATATATATATAGTGTAGTTATATATATATATATATATATATATATATATATATATATATATATATACACACACACACACATATATAACTACACTATATATATATATATATACATATATAACTACACTATATATATATATATATACACACATATATAACTACACTATATATATATATATAACTACACTATATATATATATATATACACATATATAACTACACTATATATATATATATAACTACACTATATATATATATATATATATATATATATATATATATACATATATATACATATACATATATATATATATATACATATATAACTACACTATATATATATTAGAATACTATATATTATACTTTATATTACTTTACTATATATTACTACACTATAAACACACTGTTGCCCATAAAGTAGGAATAATTGTTCAGTACCTCGGTTTAGTTAAAGCCTGAATCCACAGTCTGTAAAAGTTTCACTGTGATCTGTTTGGAAGAGTTTGATCAATAAAGTTGAGAAGATATAAACTTTATTGATCAAAAATCAATCACATTGTCACCATCAGTTCATGAGAAGAGGAAAGTTTTATTCCAACTTTATGGGCAACAGTGTGTGTGTGTGTATATACACACACACACACACACACACACACGTATCTATATAGATACATGTGTGTGTGTGTGTGTGTGTGTGTGTGTGTGTGTGTGTGTGTGTGTGTGTGTGTGTGTGTGCAGGTAAAGATCCTCCCGCTGACGGTGTTTCTGTCCTCTGCAGGAAGTGATCGGACTCTGAGCCTCTTCAACATCGACTCTGACTCTGTGGACAGATTCCTCGACCTCCAACACGACGACAGCGTTTTGTCCGCCTGCGTCTCATCAGACCGCCGACTGCTCGCCTCCGGAGCTGCTGACCAACTCCTCCGGGTAACCGACAGATCCCAGAGATCCAGTAGATGTAGACGGTATTGGGTTATTTCACAATAAAAGTCCTCCTGTAGCTTCACAGTTAAAGCTAAACCAGGTCTTTTCTGCAGCAGTGCTTCTTTGCTCCTTAGTTGTTTCCTTTGGTCAGATTTTACTTTGAAGCAGCTGCAGGGAAAGAACATGGACTCATTTGTGCTGTTGTCTTCATCCAGCTCAAACTTGATGAACCTCACTGCAAACTCTTCAAACTCTTGATGTCTGACTGAATGATCTCCCCGTCAGATCTGGTCGGTGACCACGGGGGCGTTGTTGGACACCCTGTGTGGCTCGGACGCTCCCGTCACCTCCGTCCTTCTGTACGACGGCTTCGTGGTTTCAGCCTCGACGGCTTCCGCCTGCATCCACCTGTGGAGCCTGAAGTACGACACCCGCCATAAACCCTCCGCCCGCATCCCCGCAGGCTGCACCCACGTGGCCCTCACTAAAGACACCGACCGGGTTTTCTACGTCCGGCAGCAGAGCCAGACGGAGGTCATCAGCTGGAACAACCACACAGGTTCAGATCAGGGGGGGTTCTGTGTCTCCTTTTTATTATATAATGTCTTTCCATCAAACATGAAGCACATCTGAACGGACGGGGGCTCGGCTGAATCCTCCTCCCGGATCTGCCTGCAGGTTCGGTGTCGGAGCGCCTGGCGGTCTCTGCTCAGGTTTGCTGTCTGGAGTTGGCTCAGCACAAACGCCTGCTGCTCTGCGGTCTGACCACCGGCACCGTCCTCATCTACCCGCTGGCCCTGCCCCAGGAGACGCTCTGCATCCCCCCCCCGGAGAGCCTCTGCAGGGTGCTCTGCCTGGCCGTCAGCTCCCAGGAGAAGCACGTAGCGGTGGCCTACGAGGACTCCGTCAGCCTGTTCGAGATCACCACCAGAGACAGCTTCCCCACGGTGGAGGGACCCCTGCGGAGCCTCCCCCTGTCCCTCCTCCACGCCCCGCTGTCCTCCATGGCGCTGCTGGCCGACCGCAGGCTGCTGTACGGGACGAGCTGCGGCGAGGTGAAGATCTACGACTTCGACAGCGGCGGGAGCTCCGATCTGGAGCCTCAGCGCAGCAGAGTGACCTGTGTGGTGGCCAGTAACTGGGGGACGCACGCCCTGGTGGGCTCCGAAGACGCCATTCAGAGGCTGTGGGCCCTGAACCCACTGGTCCTCGAACACACCATGGAGTACAAGGTCAGGTGGACAGTCAACGAGTCATGTGTTACTGCAGATTGTGTGACTTTACGCTTTAAGGACAGAAGTGGTATTTTAAACCTGAACCCTGTTTGTGTATATTTTCTCACACCAGACTTCTTTGACAAAAACAGTCATTTTACCTACAAAGCACAGGAGTTCCTGACCTGTTGGATATTTTGTCTTATTGTTTGTTCTAACCCACAAAGGGAGAGCTGAGGTGATCTACTGGACCAGTTCCAACACTTTTACTACCTCCCAGTCACTCACACACCAGGATGAGGACGATATTACAAAGGGGACATAAAAGAAAAGTAATGAATCTCTCAGTCTGAGTTTGTTTTGCTGTGGTCTTGTTGATGTTCAGGGTTTTTTCTTCGAGGGCGTCGTCTCTGCTGCTTTCTCTGACAGCGACCAGTTCGTCTTCACTGGATCTCAGGACAGAACCATCAAAGTCTGGGACGTCGCTACAGGTACAGAAAGCTGGCACCGGTCTGTCCCACTGTTATTACAGACACCTGAACTAACCACAGGCACTGGTCTGTCCCACTGTTATTACAGACACCTGAACTAACCACAGGCACTGGTCTGTCCCACTATTATTACAGACACCTGAACTAACCACAGGCACTGGTCTGTCCCACTGTTATTACAGACACCTGAACTAACCACAGGCACTGGTCTGTCCCACTGTTATTACAGACACCTGAACTAACCACAGACACTGGTCTGTCCCACTGTTATTACAGACACATGAACTAACCACAGACACTGGTCTGTCCCACTGTTACTACAGACCTTGAACTAACCGCTGTGCCCCCCCCAGGTAACCTGCTGTACGTCCAGTACATCTACTCCCCCGCCGTGCGGATGGTTCCCTTCAGGAACGGCTTCGTGGCGTTGTGTCAGCAGGGCTCCGTCATCAGGGAGCTGTTCCGCTGTCCAGACCACATCGGTCCGGACTACAACCCCCTGAGGAACGTCAGGGCCCAGTACCGGGTCACGTCCAGGGAGCGGAGCCGGGGGGGCCAGACGGCCTCCGTGTCCGACCTGCAGGACTTTAACCCCGCCCAGTTCAACCTGAACCTCATGAGCGCGCTCCGAGCCAAACCCTCCTCCACCTGCCTCATACTGTAGCTCCCCGGGGCCCCAACTGGGCCTCAGGACCTGCGGGGGCCTCGAGGTTTGGGGGGTTTTAAATGTAAATGAAACAGAATCTACAGAGTTTAGTTTGATTATGAGCTCGTTGGTGTCGATACTAATACACGTTAAACATACAGGAAACATTTATTCTATGAAAATGTGTTAAACACCATGTTTTTATCTGAACGTGTTCTGATTCTGTCGGATCGAACTCCTTATCGAGCTTCCCAGAGAAACAGTAAACCGCTAAAGATGCAGCAACACATCAACACATTTTGGCAAAAATATGAGAGTTTTAGGCGCCGAGATGGACGGAGAGAGACGGTGAGGCTGCAGATTGGAGCTGCTGTGAAGATGGAAACAAACTGGGCAGAGGCTCTCCGGATTACAGAGAGGTGAGTATTTGATTCCTGAAAGATAGATTTTCAGTGGAATGTTCCTTTAATGTGGTTTTAAATTTACAATGCACTAACCACAAACAGCACACACACCAGACTACATTCACTAAAACAGGGATTTTAGAGAACAGGACACAGGAGCTGCTGCCTCCATCAGTCAGTGTGTTTATTTGTGTGTCATGAAAATATTAAGTTGAATCTGAACTAAACTTTTAAAACACCAAAGTCACTCAGTAACACAAACACACTGACTGATGGAGGCAGCAGCTCCTGTGTCCTGTTCTCTAAAATCCCTGTTTTAGTGAATGTAGTCTGGTGTGTGTGCTGTTTGTGGTTAAACCAAAAGGATCTTCCAGGTCTCTCTCTGTAGGGATCCTTTCCATGATGCTGTCACACACTTAGAATAACACTCTGAGCCTGTCAGTGGATCAAACAAGCTCTTTTAGTGGACCTACTGTGATCAGGTGCAGTTGTCCCAAAGGATCACGTTGCAGCCATTACAGCCCGTTTGGTGTCTGCTGGCTGAGGTGATCTACTGGACCAGTTCCAACACTTTTACTACCTACCAGTCACTCAGACAGGGTTAAAAACAGGGGAGTGACCCTTTAAGTCACTTAGTCTGTCACACAGCTAATAAACGACAGGTATGTTGTCAGATTTCTAAGGAAACAGTTTAGAGAGTAAACAGAGAAAAGCCTTTGCTGTGATTCAGTTTTTATTGTGACTTGGAGTTAAACATTAACAGCAGTGAGCCGAGCGGCTGCTTCAGCTGATCCTCAGTCAGTCTGACGCTGGAGCTGAACTCTGCAGGTTTACGGCCGGAGAGTCGGCAGCGATGGGGAAACTGTGTGCGGTGACTTCCTGCTTGTTGCTGGCGGTCGGAGCGGTGACGGCCCAGACAGGTACGAGAGACACACACACACACTGAGGCTTCTCATTATGGATCAGTGAGCTGGTGAAGCTCCTGAATTCACCCCGGGATCAATAACGTTTGGTCTAAACCACCAATAATACTTCATAACTTCTTTGTTGATTATATTTTGTATTAAATGAATGTAGTAAAATAAAAGTAGAATATTTCCCTCTGAGGTGTGAAACTGATCATCAGTTAAAAAAAACAAAACATAAACTCGTCTCTTTGAGGAGCTAAAATCAATAATAAAACTGAAAATATTCCATTTAACTAATCCAGTGATCAATGCATCATTTTGATGTTCAAATAAATGAATAAAAAGATACTGTGGTTCCACTTCAGCAGTCTGAAGACACTCTGGGAACCTTTATTCATTATTTCTTCCTTAAAGGGAGCAGCTGTTTCCTGGTGAGGTCATCTAGTAGAAACACCTTGTTACGATTCTCCCTCACATTTACTGACAGTGTTTAGTTTCAAATTTGAGAGGCTGGTTCCTTAAATTAGTTTTTCTGTTATAAAACAGTTATTCTATCTCACAGAATGACCCTTTAAAACACCAGAGTCCCACAGAAGCACAAGCTAACTAACCGACAGAGGCAGCAGCAGCAGAGCAGCAACTGAGAGCTAGAATCCCTGTTTTAGTGAATGTAGTCTGGTGTGTGTGCTGTTTGTGGTTAAACCAAAAGGATCTTCCAGGTCTCTCTCTGTAGGGATCCTTTCCATGATGCTGTCACACACTTAGAATAACACTCTGAGTCTGAGGCAATTTACTTTTTGTTTAACCAGAAAAACACATATTGTTCTCTTCAAAGCCACCAGACTCCATTGAGAAAAACAGCAATTTTACACGGGAGTTGCTGGTTTACCTCTGCCTCTAATGGTTTGTTGTTTTTGTGTTATTATGTGACTTTGGTGTTTTAAAAGATTAGTTTGGATCCAACTTAATATTTGTGTGACACATAATAACACAAACAAACTAGCAGATCAAGGCATGACTCACATGTTCTGAGAGCTTAAATCCCTGTTTTAGTGAATGTAGTCTGGTGTGTGTGCTGTTTGTGGTTAAACCAAAAGGATCTTCCAGGTCTCTCTCTGTAGGGATCCTTTCCATAAAAGCTTTTCCTGTGATTTAGAGTTTTTATTGAGACTTTCTATTTCACTACAGTTTCAGGACTTTTCCCTCCACAGGTTCTGCTTCACTGCTGCAGTCAAAACCTCTGAAACCATCTTAATATTAACTAAACTTCATCAATTAATAATGAAGATCATGAGCTAACATGGGGGCAGGTCCTGTTATGTTGTTGGGGGTCAAAGTCTTCACAGGCCTCATTAAACCTGCACACACACACACTAATACTCCAGTACTGAGCCGAGTACACAACTGAAGTACTCCAGTGTTAGATTGTGTACTTTCTACTTCTCTTCATTGCACCAGTTACCTGACAGCTGCAGTCAGACTGAAGCAACAAGTCCTTAAAACACCATCGACCAGTCACTTAATCTAACTCTGATTCATTTCCCTTATTGTGTCCATGAAAACAAACCAAACTTCTCGATTTAAAGGGTTTGATGTGTTTTCTGGAGCCCTGAATTAAGTCAGTTATAATCCTCTTATAATAAATCCTCTTTCATTTGAACGTCAATTTTAAAATAGTTAACAAGCTCCTTAATGATCACGTGTCAGTGAGGTTTAGGTTTGTTTAGTTTATTCTGAAATTTAAAAAAGAATTCTAAAGATAATTCGAGGGATTCTTCCACAGGACACAGATATTTAACAGGTTTATCCAGAACATCATGGAAAGGATCCCTACAGAGAAAGGATCCCTACAGAGAGAGACCTGGAAGATCCTTTTGGTTTAACCACAAACAGCACACACACCAGACTACATTCACTAAAACAGGGATTTTAGAGAACAGGACACAGGAGCTGCTGCCTCCATCAGTCAGTGTGTTTGTGTTGTTGTGTGTTACAGAAATATTGTGTTGGGTTTAACCCTAAACGGCTGGTAGGTACTAAAAGTGTTGGTCCAGTTATATTG
Source organism: Pempheris klunzingeri (assembly GCF_042242105.1). NCBI lineage: Eukaryota > Metazoa > Chordata > Actinopteri > Acropomatiformes > Pempheridae > Pempheris > Pempheris klunzingeri. The sequence continues at coordinate 28,722,285 of NC_092017.1, read as the reverse complement.
CTCTCTTCACAGCCACCAGACTCCACTGACAAAACCACTGATTTTACCTCTGCTGCTGGTCTACTGCTACCTCTGTTAGTTTGTTTGTTTGTGTTACTGTGTGATTTTGGTGATTTAATAGGTCAGTTTGAATCCATCATAATATTTGTGTAACACACACTTACAGCAACAAACTAACTGATTGTGGCAGCAGCAGACCAACAACTCCCCTTCTAAAACCCCTGTTTTAGTGAATGTAGTCTGGTGTGTGTGCTGTTTGTGGTTAAACCAAAAGGATCTTCCAGGTCTCTCTCTGTAGGGATCCTTTCCATGATGCTGTCACACACTTAGAATAACACTCTGAGCCTGTCAGTGGATCAAACAAGCTCTTTTAGTGGACCTACTGTGATCAGGTGCAGCTCGGTCTAAATGACGGTCCAGGTTTAAGAGTTAATGGTTTATTTTAGCGTCTGAAGGGGCTCTGATGACCTTTGACCTCAGCGCGTGTTCATGTTGCAGCTCAGAATCAGAGCGAGCGTCTGCTGCCTCAGTGGCTCACTGGCATCATCGCTGTGGTCGGCTTCCTCTTCCTCACCTTCGTGGGCTTCCTGGTGAAGAAGGCCTGGTGTGAGGAGCCCAGCAGGTTGTAACGTGTTCACTGATATTTTATAGACAACAGTAGATTATGACTCATAGAAACTAATAATCAATAGATGTAAAGAACAATATTGTGTAATAATGATGTTCGAATATAGTATGAATGTGAATGTTTGTGTGCTTCTGCAGGAGGAAGGAAACAGTGAGAGAAAATGACTTCATTGAGACCAACGACAACAACTACGAGACCAGTTTGGACCTGGACCAGGTCAGGTAGGTCCCTCGAGTCCTCCAGGCTGCAGCATTATGGAAAGGATCCCTACAGAGAGAGACCTGGAAGATCCTTTTGGTTTAACCACAAACAGCACACACACCAGACTACATTCACTAAAACAGGGATTTTAGAGAACAGGACACAGGAGTTGCTGCCTCCATCAGTCAGTGTGTTGGTGTTACTGAGTGTTACACAAATATTGTGTTGGATCTGAATTAACCCTTTAAATCACCAAAGTCACACAATAACACAAACACACTGACTGATGGAGGCAGCAGCAGAGCAGCAGCTCCTGTGTCCTGTTCTCTAAAATCCCTGTTTTAGTGAATGTAGTCTGGTGTGTGTGCTGTTTGTGGTTAAACCAAAAGGATCTTCCAGGTCTCTCTCTGTAGGGATCCTTTCCATGATGCTGTCACACACTGGAACACCAGTTCCAACACTCTTACTACCTCCCAGTCGCTCAGACACCAGGATGTGGACACAGAGGATCATGGGGGAGAAACAGTGGAGTTTATAAACCAAAGTAAATAACTGACCAGCAGATTTAAAGAGTCCTGACATGATGTGAATGTTTCCGTGTGTCTGCAGGAGGAAGAGAACAGAATCGGTGAGAGAAGACAACACCTATGAGACCCACCTGGACCTGGTCAGGTAGGACCCACAAGACCTCCCAACGCCTCAACTGACCAGTGTTTGACTTCCTGTGGGGTTATAGACGTTAGTATTGACGTGTGTGTGTGTGTGTGTGTGTGTGTGTGTGTGTGTGTGTGTGTGTGTGTGTGTGTGTGTGTGTGTGTGTGTGTGTGTGTGTGTGTCAGGAGCAAAGAACATGAGAACGCCTACGACAACCTGGTGACTGACGTCCCTGAAGAAAAAGCTACCGCCATGTGACGTCCTGCTCTGATCCTATTGGCCGCCTTCATCTGATGTCATCACCAACACACACACACACACTTACAGTTTTTAAAAAGTGTCTTTGTTTTTCCGTACCTGTCGTCCCAGGCGGGTGGAGCTTCACCTGTGTTGAATGTACAGACAAACGTCTTCTGTGACTGATTCCATGGATTATTAATCACTTTTTACAGCTGATCAATAAAGCGGTTTCTGTGTTTACATGTTGTTCAGACCTTTAAACCTCCTGATGCAGAGATGTCCGTCTGTCCGTCCGTCCTTTAATAAGTTTTCTTTTCTAACAAACTGCTGTGTCGCCTCTCGTTACTCATCAATGAACGACTGACCTGAGATCAATAATTAAACATCCTCAGAACGCCTCATTTCATCCAAAACAGCCAGTCAGTCTACGGCAGCGGTGAGTTCAGGTGTCTGTAATAACAGCAGGACAATCTGGTTTCTGTGGTTAGTTCACTGTCTTTACTAGCAGTGGGACAGATGAATGTCTGTGGGTAGTTCACTGTCTTAAATGACAGTGGTAAAGTCTAGTGTCTGTGGTCAGTTCACTCCAAATGGGCTGTAACGTGATCCTTTGGGACAACAGCACCCGATCACACCAGACTACATTCACAAAAACAGGGATTTTACACGATAGCTGTTGGTCTACCGCTGCCTTAATCGGTTAGTTAGTTTGTGTTATTGTGTGCTACACAAATATTTTGTTGGATCCAAACTGACCTATTAAATCACCCAAATCACACAGTAACACAAACAAACAAACTAACAGAGGCAGCAGTAGACCAGCAGCAGAGGTAAAATCAGTGGTTTTGTCAGTGGAGTCTGGTGGCTGTGAAGAGAGCAATATAACTGGACCAACACTTTTAGTACCTACCAGCCATTTAGGAGGCAGAATATGTGCAGATAGGACCCAGGGTTAGAAACACAGGAACTTACCCGACATCCGGGTCATTTTTCTGGTAGCTTATAAAGACTTGATCAGACTGGATTAACATCAGAGGACTGAAGCATCTGGTGAAATGACTGGATGTGGCCTGTAACAGACATGGAAACACTCAGCAGGACAGAGACTAAAGAAAACGACTGAAGCCTCCTCAGGGGTCTGAAGAGGAGGCAAAGATGTCTGCCTCCTTCTCAGAGTCCCAACTCAGTGAAATGTGAGCTGACGGACATGAAACACTGAATCATTGAGTGAGACGCCAACACCTCTGATGTCCAACTACAACAGACCTCCAGAAATCAGCTCAGAGTTCAGGAAAAAACAGTCAGACAGTGCAGAACCTCATAGAGAATCTGTCTGTTTTTAAGTTTCCTCCAGTCTCTCAGCGATCCAGTGACAGTTGTGTGAACATCCAGGGGTTCACTGCAGTCAGGAGCTGCTGACGTCGGATTCAGCTCACCTCTAAATGAAACATTAAGCCCAGCTGCAGCTGACATTACAACGGCACATTTAATGAGCTTCTTTAATGAGGAATTTTCTTCAAAGAGTGGCTTGATATATTCATTATTCATTTATTGTGCTCTGACTAAAATATTCAACTGAACACTATCTCCATTTCCTCTAGAAATAGTACCAAGTGGCAAAGTTCTTTCCAGAAAACTTCTGAGGAAATTAGACATGACAGAAAGTAAAGTGCAACCCCAGCTGGTTTTTGGCAGCGACTCTGAATGTGACCGATATCAGACGTCCTGTGTGAAGGCAAACCGAAGCTGCAGGGTTTCCATTGTGGATCAGACACGTAGAACATAGAATCATAAAACAACAACAGAAAACACATTGTGAATTTCCAGTGAGATCAAAAAATAAATTACAGTTCATCTACAAATCAAGTACCAAAAACTAAGACGGTAATTATGGCAAAAAAAAGGTGAACATAAAGTATTTTGCATTTGATTGATATGTATCTGAACGAGCTGCCTCCCGTCCTACAGCTGCTGCTAAATGCTTAAATAACACGTCTAAATATCTGAACGAGACGTTAGCAAAACTCTGCTAACACACAACTACTTCCACGGAACATTTAAGACTGAAAGCAACAGGCGGACATTTAGTAAGTCCTCTTGATCTCCATCTGAAGGTTCATGAGCGTTTTATAAACTGAGACGTGCAACTAAAAGTTTAAAGTCATTTCAAGCAGCAGAACACGTGGCATGAGGTGCTAGCATTAGCTAGCTAGCATTAGTCAGCTCAAACCTAGCTTCTTAGCTAACGTTAGCATTCACAAAGTGGAGTTTTGAAATTAAAACAAACTAGTTGCTCCACTAGTTGTTATGAATAATCACAGCCACTAACCGCAGGAGGAGCTGTTAGCTGTGCAGCTAACGTTAGCATGCTAATGTGGAGGACGGTCTGACCTGAAACCTGATAAATTCTGTTTAATTATGATTCAGTCTGGAAGAACTTCAACCACATTTCACTATATTTTCCCAACAACAAAGCTGCTCTTGATTTCCTCCTCAACTGGAAAACTGAAGGGACTTTAAGCTAAAGTTTCAGGAGCAGTTTGCATGTTAATTGGCACATTTTAAGGTATTTCTTCCCCGTAAAAACCCTCAATTCAAGCATAAAACCCATTAAACACCTTAATTAAACGCTGTAATACATTATAGACAATCCTGGGGTTGTTGGTCTGAGCTCCGTCCGAACTAAACCAAATCAGACTGCTAGGCTAGGCTAACAGTTTCCCTTTGCTTCCAGTCTTTGTGCTAAGCTAGGCTAACAGTTTCCCTTTGCTTCCAGTCTTTGTGCTAAGCTAGGCTAAACACGTCCTGGAGACCGATGTGTATCCGACACACCTGAGACGACGGAGAACACGGCGGCGCTACGAAATGTCGGCCTGTTGCTTTGATTCGCGGCTGCTTTTAGAAAGCCTGTTATTGTTTGAAATCTCCATGGAGACGCATTGTTTGTTTGTTTTTTTAGTTTTTTTTTAAAACACGTTTCTCTCCATGACAACAATCATGTGGAAGACACTGTATCTGTTGCCGGGGGCGACAGGGGGTCTCCAGGCCCACCAAGTCCTGAGAGTCGTCTCCATGGAAACACGAGTATTTAACTTTAAATAACGTCGTTTTATGTGTTTTTATGCATCATATGGATTCATTACTGGAGGGAAAGTGTTTTTCACCGTAAGTATCTGAGTGTGTGTGTGTGTGTGTGTGTGTGTGTATGTGTGTGTGTGTGTGTGAGTGTGTGTGTGTGTGTGTGTGTGTGTGTTCACCACTGAATCAAAAAAAAAAAAAACGCACTTTTTATAAGACTGAAAGAACTTAAGACCTTTTTCGGCTAAAGATGCTCTTTGACACGCTGAATTAATCCGATTTAACAGAAATCTGATGACGAAATGTTTTGTTAGTAGAAAAAGATTCAATGAACAAAATGTGTTTCTACCATGAAGGAACATTTTAGCATCTTTTGGTACAAACCAAAGTTTTTGTGTTCACTATTATTAATGTCTCTGTGTTTTCAGCCAGATTTAATCTGATTTTCTAAATAAAACAT
>NC_092017.1:28707024-28714524 GCF_042242105.1 Pempheris klunzingeri | reverse complement strand
GACGTCTGACGATACAACAGGAAGTCAGAGGCTCTTATCTCATGTTGGTGTGTGTGTGTGTGTGTGTGTGAGCTGCTGCTATCAGACTCCAGGCATGCAGTCAGTCAGCTGAACCACACTGATAACACACACACACACACACACACACACACACACTTAAATGCATTACATCACTACAGTAGAAAAGTACAAATGGCCGCCTGGTTGTTTTAGCAGCAGATTCTCGAATCTCTCTGAGTTTTAATCTGGAAGATTTTCAAAAAACTCACTCTGTTGTAGCTTGAGCTTCTCTGTCCTTTGTTTTGATTATTGGGACGGCTGTGTGTGTGTGTGTGTGTGTGTGTGTGTGTGTTTGAACAGTGACTGAAGACGCAGAGAAAGCTAAGCTACTGAGCTAACACTGTAGCACGAAGGCTGCGCTCACACTATTCGTCGTTTTCAACGGAAACTGTGACACGAAGCCACAAACGTGACGAGCTGGCCTCGTCTTCTCGGCGCTCCGGTGACGCGGTGAAGCGTCGACCAATCACGTGTCTCTGTTTGACCGTCAGCAGCTTCCTGTGCTTCAGCGGTTCTATTTAACCACACTAACACAGGCGGAGGGTGGCGGCTCGCTGTGGGCACTATGCTAGCTAACGTTAGCTTCTGTTTACTAGCTTAAAGAAAGTCAGATATTAACGTGGAACACTTTAGCTTGAACCCGACAGGTGGATGTTGGACATTATCCTGCTAATCACACGGCTTCTTACTAAAGAAATCAACAATGTGACACAAAATACAGACTTAGAAACGATTTTACTGGTTTAAAATGTTGTTGTTGTTGTTGTGTGTCACACAGAAATAACTGACCAATCAGAACAGAGTATTCAACAGAGCAGCCGAACGTCACAAACTAAACAGAAAGAAGAAGTTAAACAGATGTTCTGGATGTTGTGTGTGAAGTAAAAGCATGTGGAGCAGTAAAAAGGATGATAATTCCTCTGAGGTCTGGTGGAGGAGAGTCGTGTCGTGGGGGGGCCTTACCTGCAGGCTGATGTTTCCGTAGCTGTTCTTCAGCATGGTGACGACCTCGCTGTGCGACAGGCCGTCCACAGACTGACCGTTGATGCTGACGATCCGGTCGCCCACCTGGACACAGATGTCATGTGACCCCACGACAGACGGACCCGCATCACGTGACCCGTTAAACACAAAACCTCTCTACCTTGAGTCGGTGCGTCTTGGCGGCGACTCCGTTGGCCTGAATCATGGCGATGAAGATGGGGATGTCACCCAGTGGGCTGCCCTTCCCCCCCGCTATACTCACCCCGAGGGAGTCGGTGGCACCCTGAGGAGAGAGAGGCAGGAGATGAAGTGGTGGAGACTCTCCTGGACCTGCCCCGGGGCACGAACCGGACACGCTCACAGTCTGAGTGACGGCGTTTAAATCGACCAGAGACGTGTTAGTGTGGAGCATTATGGCGCCGACCTTTGACCTCTGAGCTTGTGTGGAGCGCTGTCATAATGAGCCACTAACACCCTTCAGATAAAAAGGACTCATCGCCAAACAGGACAGACACAGAAACCTACAGACTCAGTTTGTTAACGTCGGCTGAACAGTTTATTAATTCCATGTTATATTAATAAGTAAACAGCTGAGAATCAAGTGATGAGAACATCTGCAGTCATGGTAACACGTTACACTACACACTAATTATCCAGAGTTTACATCAATCAATCAACCAATCAATCAATCTTCATCACCAGTTTTTACTTTAATACTTCTTGGTCTTTGTAGTTTACTGTATTAGTGTGTGTGTGTGTGTGTGTGTGTACTGTAATACATAGAGTAAACTTTATCATTTACCCTTGTGATCTCCACCGTACGGACGCCAGCATCTTCCCCTAAACACACACACACACACACACACACACACACACACACACACACAGACAGAGATAAACAACAGTGATCAATATTTAACTAGTGTTTTTATCAGAAGCACAAAACAACAAACAAACTTGTTCCCCCAAAGTAACTTTTTAATTAAAAGATATTAGACAGAATCAATCAGTGCTGTTTGGTGACATTTACAGTTCTTCTTACCTTTTAAAACCCCTTAAACTAACACTAACACTAACACTAACACTAACACTGATACTAACACTGTTACTGTTACTAACACTGTTACTAACACTGTTACTGTTACTAACACTGTTACTAACACTGTTACTAACACTGTTACTGTTACTAACACTGTTACTAACACTGTTACTGTTACTAACACTGTTACTAACACTGTTACTGTTACTAACACTGTTACTGTTACTAACACTGTTACTAACACTGTTACTAACACTGTTACTGTTACTAACACTGTTACTGTTACTAACACTGTTACTGTTACTAACACTGTTACTAACACTGTTACTGTTACTAACACTGTTACTAACACTGTTACTAACACTGTTACTGTTACTAACACTGTTACTAACACTGTTACTGTTACTAACACTGTTACTGTTACTAACACTGTTACTAACACTGTTACTGTTACTAACACTGTTACAACACTGTTACTGTTACTAACACTGTTACTGTTACTAACACTGTTACTGTTACTAACACTGTTACTAACACTGTTACTGTTACTAACACTGTTACTGTTACTAACACTGTTACTAACACTGTTACTAACACTGTTACTGTTACTAACACTGTTACTAACACTGTTACTGTTACTAACACTGTTACAACACTGTTACTAACACTGTTACTGTTACTAACACTGTTACTGTTACTAACACTGTTACTAACACTGTTACTGTTACTAACACTGTTACTAACACTGTTACTGTTACTAACACTGTTACTGTTACTAACACTGTTACTAACACTGTTACTGTTACTAACACTGTTACTAACACTGTTACTAACACTAATTAAATAAATACCAATTAAAAACAGCCATCCAAATATGTGAATTAATACAATAATTTAATAATGCTTTTAAAATCCCGTCAACCTACCCAAGTTACCCTGGGGTATTAGTAGTCTAGTTACCCTAGGATTACCCTTGGGTAACGGGCACGCCGTTAAAGTCGTAGCTTAGCACTCTACCTGTGCTGTTAGAGGAGGAAGTGATGTCACTGTAGCTCAGGACTCTACCTGTGCTGTTACAGGAGGAAGTGATGTCACTGGCGGGCTTCGTGTTGTTGTTGTTGAGGAGCGGGGGGCCGGTGGAGGTCGACGTGGGGGGGTCAGAGGTCGTGGGGTCAGAGGGTGGAGCCACAACAACACCTGAGCTGTTCCCACTCATCTGAGACAGACAGTACACACAGTCAGTGATGTCTGCCCCTGGAGGAGCAGTGAGGGATCATGGGAGTTGTTGTCTTCATCTGACGCAAACTCATCATCAAATCATGTTCTCACACACACACACACACACACACACACACACACACACACACACACACACACACACACACACCTGGCTTCCTTGTGAACTGTGTCTGGATGAGATCCAGGATGCAGCTTTTAGTCGTCCAAGCTCCAACTGGACCGGACCACGAGCACACTGCAGGACACACACACACACACACACACACACACACACACACACATAAATATTATAATATACTTGTGCTTCGGTGTCTCTACCGTTGGTCACTGGTTCCAGGTCCTGGTATCAGTTCTAATGTAAATGGTACCAAACCTGCGTCCTCTAGTATCTAGAAAATAAGTACTGAAGCTGTAAAGTACAACATAAACCAGGGGTCTGAAACTGAGAGCTGCTTCATGTACTGAGTCAGACGAAGGGCTCCCAGTTTGTCACACTGCTCTGAAATAACACATGAGCTCAGTTTGCCTTTAGTTATATATTATTATTATTATTGATTAATGATACTCATCTATGTGAAGACACTGATCACGTTAGTGATTTCTCACAATAATTATCAACAATGACTTAACAAGGGGGGAAACAGATCAAATCAATATTACACATTTAATTTCTATTAATCTCAGTAATTGTTTAAATGTTCAGATGATCACTTCTACAACATTTCATAGAACAAATGTTCCATGTTCACTTCCCACTGACAGAGAGCCTTTAAACACACCATCAGCTGTGCTGCACCACGTTTGAAACACTTATCAATGATGTAATGTCCCATCCCGGTCCAGCTGATCCACCCAGTTACCGGACACAGCGGAACTAATTCTTCTATTTTTAAGATATTGTCATTTTCAAATCTATATAAATTCAAGTGTGATTAAAAAAGAACAGCAACAGAAAATAAATTAAAGTTTAGAGGCAGCTCACTGGTGAGTTGTGCTATTTTTAGAACAGGCCTGGGGGGGTGACTCATGAGGTCCTGGGGAGACTTGGTGCCCACAGGCCCTGTGTTGGTGACCCCTGCTATAGTGTGTGTGTGTGTTGTGTGTGTGTGTGTGTGTGTGTGTGTGTGTGTGTGTGTGTGTGTGTGTGTGTGTGTGTGTGGTACCTTCAGTATGGCAGCGACAGCTTCCTGGGAGGCGTGTCTTGTGTCGTCCCCGTTGACCAATAGAATCTGATCTCCCTGCATCACACGACCGTCCAGCTCAGCAGCTCCTCCTCTGACCACCTCAGAGATAAACACACCGCTGCCACTCCTAACACACACACACACACACACACACACACACACAGTTCCCTGAGTGTAACTCAGCAGCTACAGAGTGGTGTGTGTGTGTGTGTGTGTGTGTGTGTGTGTGTGTGTGTGTGTGTGTGTGTGTGTGTGTTATTTAAGGTGGACCTCTTCCCCACGATGCTGAGTCCCAGCCCTCTGCCGCTCCTTTTCTGCAGCTCCACCTTAAAGACGTCCAGGTTCTCCTCGTCTCTGTACTGAGCCTCGTCCCTCAGCACCGTCAGACGAACCTTCGCCGGCGTGTGCCGCAGGGCGGCGATGGCCTCCTCATGGGACGCCCCGCGGAGGTCCACGCCGTTCACCTGGACGGACACACAGAGAATAACACACAGTCCTCACTTTGTACTCTGTATAAACACAGATCAGATGTTTGTTTGTCTGCTCAGCATTTGTCCAGCAGGGGGAGCCGGTGTTCACGTTCACCTGAGGAACCTGTGTTCACCTGAGGAACCTGTGTTCACCTGAGGAACCTGTGTTCACCTGAGGAATCTGTGTTCGCCTGAGGAACCTGTGTTCACCTGAGGAACCTGTGTTTAACCTGAGGAACCTGTGCTCGCCTGAGGAACCTGTGTTTAACCTGAGGAACCTGTGTTTACCTGATGAACCTGTGCTCGCCTGAGGAACCTGTGTTTAACCTGATGAACCTGTGTTCACCTGAGGAACCTGTGCTCGCCTGAGGGACCTGTGTTTAACCTGAGGAACCTGTGTTCACCTGAGGAACCTGTGCTCGCCTGAGGGACCTGTGTTTAACCTGAGGAACCTGTGTTCACCTGAGCTTTATATTTTCCACACACTTTCTTCTTCTCTTCCACCAAACCTCAGAGGAAATCTCTTCATTTTTACTGCTCTGCACGTTTCTGACAGCTTTAGTTACTTCACAGCTTCACAGCAACAAATCACACAAAGAATTTATAAAATCTGATGTTTTGTTCTGAATTAGACTCCAACAGTTTGTACAGGGAGGTAGTAGTACTTTTACTGCTAACAGTATTTTTACTGAGGTAGTAGTACTTTTACTGCTAACAGTATTTTTACTGTGGTAGTAGTACTTTTACTGCTAACAGTATTTTTACTGTGGTAGTAGTACTTTTACTGCTAACAGTGTTTTTACTGTGGTAGTAGTACTTTTACTGCTAACAGTATTTTTACTGAGGTAGTAGTACTTTTACTGCTAACAGTATTTTTACTGAGGTAGTAGTACTTTTACTGCTAACAGTATTTTTACTGAGGTAGTAGTACTTTTACTGCTAACAGTATTTTTACTGTGGTAGTAGTAGTTTTACTGCTAACAGTATTTTTACTGAGGTAGTAGTACTTTTACTGCTAACAGTGTTTTTACTGAGGTAGTAGTACTTTTACTGCTAACAGTATTTTTACTGAGGTAGTAGTACTTTTACTGCTAACAGTGTTTTTACTGAGGTAGTAGTAGTTTTACTGCTAACAGTATTTTTACTGTGGTAGTAGTACTTTTACTGCTAACAGTATTTTTACTGAGGTAGTAGTAGTTTTACTGCTAACAGTATTTTTACTGAGGTAGTAGTAGTTTTACTGCTAACAGTATTTTTACTGTGGTAGTAGTACTTTTACTGGAACACAAACCTGTGACATAATACTAATATAGTTTTCATCATTAAACCCAGTAGTGACGTCTACACCAGGCTGCTCTGATGTTTACAGCCTTTTATTACATGTAAGAGAAATAAACACTGTATTTGTTTTGTATATTATAACAGCTAACTTGTTATCTGGACTATCGGTGACCCCAGCAGAGGTCAGTCCTACTCAGAGCGCCGTGCAGAGCTAGCAGAGCTAACAGAGCTAACAGAGCTAACAGAGCTAGCAGAGTTAACAGAGCTAACAGAGCTAACAGAGCTAGCAGAGTTAACAGAGCTAACAGAGCTAACAGAGCTAGCAGAGCTAACAGAGCTAGCAGAGCTAACAGAGCTAACAGAGCTAGCAGAGCTAACAGAGCTAACAGAGCTAACAGAGCTAGCAGAGCTAACAGAGCTAACAGAGCTAACAGTTCGGGGTGATACCTCCAGGACCTGATCTCCAGCCCACAGGCGACCGTCTCTGGCTGCAGCTCCTTCCTCGTAAACCTCATGGATCACTATGGCGTCCTGGTGGAGAGACACAGAGACAGAATGAGAGAGAGGGAGAATAAATAGAGGGAGTGTTTGTGCTGATGAGCTGTCACTGAGCTGCTGTTGTATTCTGCTCAGCAGAATCAGTGGCACTGAGGTGCTGATGAAGCTCATCATGTCTCTTTGTTGCAGCTCTGAAGCTGAAGATCAGATCAACTCTCTCATGGCCTCTTTATAACTGGTCTGAAGATGAAGGCCCCCATTAAAGAGTCACTGTTTCCCAGGAAGTCAGTGTTAAAAGGTCCACTTCACTGAGTGTTTGATGGATAACTGCAGTACTTTTAACCCTGCATCCTCTGTGTCCACATCCTGGTGTCTGAGTGACTGGTAGGTAGTAAAAGTGTTGGAACTGGTCCAGTAGATCACCTCAGCCAGCAGACACCAAACGGGCTGCAACTTAAGATCCTTGTGGTTTAACCACAAACAGCTGTTATATCGCGCTCTTCAAACACACCAGACTCCATTCACAAAAACAGGGATTTTACCTCACAGGACACAGGAGCTGCTGGTCTACTGCTGCCTCCATCAGTTAATGCAATGGTGTTACTGTGTGACTAGATCCATCACAAAATTTGTGTAACACACAATAACACAAACAAAGTAACCCTTTATAGCAGCAGCAGAGCAGCAGCTCCTGTGTCCTGTTCTCTAAAATCCCTGTTTTAGTGAATGTAGTCTGGTGTGTGTG
>NC_092017.1:28667024-28699524 GCF_042242105.1 Pempheris klunzingeri | reverse complement strand
GGTGTTTCTGCTTCCTGTCCTCATCCCCTCAGGTGACGCCTCTGAACAAAAATGGACTGCTGGTTTTATTCTGTGTAGTTAATCATAACCTGTGTTTAATACTCCTAATGATGGAAACAGCCTGTGAAACCACCTGAATCAGGAGAGACTGCTCAGTATTTACCATCTGAACAGATCCTGATCCTGAAGTCTGAACCTGAAGCAGACCTGATACTGGAATCATACATTTTTAATCACTAACTATAAAACACTTCTGGGTTACAGTCTGAATCTCTGACTGCACAGTAAAGACATCAGCTGTTTGTTCAACCCTGAAAACACCAAACGCTCACATTTAACTCTGTTATATACAATATAAACATTCGATACCAGGAAACCTGTCGGGTTCCTTTAACTATGATCCCAGCGGCCGTTGGCTGTGCTGTCATGATGATTTGATCACAGTCTGAATGTCTAATAGACCAATCAGATCGCTTGTTATATAATCTCTTTTGTTTATACAGACTAGATCAGATTAATGTCACTACTCCAGTTATTTCCTACATTTCCCATAATGCACCTGGGCGGTGTATTTCACCGGGGGCCCTCCTACAGCCACGTCCTCCAAACGTCTGTTTTCAGAGGACTAACATTCATGAGCACACAGACGAGAAATCAGCGCAGTGACCCTTTAATTTAACTAAGCTCCAGAAAAGTGAATTAAAGAGCATCGATCCTCCAGAGCTCCTCTCACCTGCTCCAGGCCCCCCGGGGAAGGTGAGGCCCACAGGAAACAGGATTGAGCTCAGCCTGTTACAGACTGGTCCACCTGAGCAGGTTAATTAGTTTAACTTTCACTCTGCAGATGTGATTTGATGTGCAGTTCAGCTCAGACGCTTCACCACCAGATGAAGGTACGAGATGAAATAATCCTCCGTGTCACCACTGAGCTGAAATCATCTCATACAGCAAAATGACTTCTCTCTCCTTTCAGACACTTTCTGGTGAATTACTCAGCTCTAATCCCACCTGTCGGCTCACTCTCTTCCATCTAGTGCACTGAACTAGTTCACCTGTGGCTGCAACGCTCTGCTAACTCTATCGATTGTTTCGAGAAGCAGCTTTCCACATTTAGAGCAGAGTAACTGACCCTCACACATCAGACCTGTCCCTGCGGTGGATTGTTCCATTTCACTCTTTGTTGTAAAAACGTTCCCAGTAGATCACTTTGTGATCCTTCGTGTCTGAGAGGAGGAGGCGGCAGGAAGTCAGACAGACAAAGGACAAACAGAATCCGCTCACTTTTCAAAATAAAAGCCCCCTGTCAGTGGTATCTTCCAGCAGCACATCAGTATTATTCTCTAATGGGGGGGGCACCAGGCCAGACGTCAGCCTCAGAGGGTTTTTAACACCATGACGACCAACAAAGCAGGAAACTGGAGCACAGCCTGATGATGCCAGCCGCTATAAAACACCACAGAAGAAGATATTTACGTTTATTGTATTACTGTTATTATATCATTAGTGTGTAATTAATTATTATTAACTATTTCTGATATAAATAACTCTTATTACTTGCTAGTTGTTTCAAATCACCCATGACAGCATCGGCAAGGCAACGTGAACACGTCAGCGATTCAGATATGTCAGAATAACATGAGTGAACGAAACAGTCCATCTTCTATCAGTGTTGTCGGCCCGAAGTAGAAAATCAACGGTTCAGATTTCCCAAATGTCCCTGAACATGGTGAAAGAGGCTTTAGAGTCTCGACAGTCCTGACGGTGGCGCTGAAGGGGAAAGGGTTCATCCCCTGGGGAGCAGGAAGGAGGCACATTTACTTGAACACACAGTCGGTAAACTTGGTGTGTTCATAGTCTTAAAAATAAAACACTGTGATCTTTTAAAAAGATTATTACAGCCGTGGGGGGGTTCGCTCCCACAGAGGAGACCTGAGCTCCCCTGAAGGCAACATGTGCAATGAATAATAGAAGAAATACATAAAACTCAATTAAAGCCGTGTCATCTGTGTCCCACTCAGAGTGTCTGACTCACTGTTGGTTAACCACCACTCTGCTGCTTTCATGTGTCCTTTGGAGTTTAATTGTTTAATTGTTGGATTTTGGTGTCAGACTGTTTCTTTGTTCCCGCTGAGCACTAAAGCCCAGCCTGTCTGGTGGAGACTTGATCGTTTTATCACTCATGAAGCCACAAAAACTAGATTTCCGAGCAGAGCAGGTGTAGGAAACATCCTCCCACTGCGACTCTTCCACCCAGTGATGAATTAGAGATGTAGAAACAGGCCCACAGGTCATTTCTCCAATTCAACTTTAACTAAACGCTCTAATTCAGCTACATGTTTTTACCTTTACAGACCTGAAGCTGTGCTCAGTCTCCATTCTGCCCCCTTTGTTACTGCAATCATCATTTGATTGCTTTGGGAACCAATAAACTTCCACTTCATCAGTGTTATTACACAGTAAGTCAGATGTGCAGAGCGACAGACATCACGATGGCCCGACCAGGCCTGTTTCCATGGCGATGAGCTCCCCGAGGCTCCCACCCCGCCGACATCCCATTGCTCATTGCCGTTGCGACCTTTATCCAGGGATAAATCATTCAGCCGCAGCCCGTGGACACGACTTTAACGAGATTTTGTCACCTGGCTGAACACAGCGAGCGCGGCGGCGTCCTCCTGCCCCGACACGCCGGCCAGATTCAATCAGAGCAGCCGGGAGGACAGAAAGAGGGAATCATGGGAAGGATCCACATCATCTGTGTTCAGGTGTAATCAGAGTCACATGATCGACAGGAGGAACCCCCCCGATCCTGTTCAGCCAATCAGAGTTTAGTACAACTACAGCAGCAAGTCGTTTACCTGCTGTGTGAACAGGAAGCTAAAGGCTAAAGGCTAAAGGCTGAAGGCTAAAGGAGCAAAGTTATGGAGCAGAAATTCCTGAAAAGCAAAAATTGACCTCCACAAAACAGCTAAAAATATTCATGCTCAGGAAAACTGAACTCTGATGAAGATCTCTGGCCTCAGAAACATCACCTTTCTCCCTGAATCAAACACGCCCTTAGTAACGCCCCTAGTAACGCCCTTAGTAACGCCCCTAGTAACGCCCCTAGTAACGCACATGAAAGTATACTGACGAGAACTAAGGAAAGACATCATATAACAATAATAAACTTTACTGATGTAGCGCTTTTCAAAGTAAAACCAGACAAGAAAGGTCAAATGAGAATAAAAGCAAAGGGTACAAGCACACAGGAAGTAGGAGGTCTCCTGGACTGGCTCTTAGCGGTCAGGCTCCATCACATCTTAACGAGCTCACAGGACCGTCCTCTCTGACCAGGACTCTGGTATTATTATATTATATTATCATTAGTATCACTGCAGAGGTGATATGCAGTCATACCACACAGCAGCAGCGTCGGCTTCGCTCCTGATTTGCCGACAGCGATGCGTTCACGGCCCAGTGACAGACGTAATGACTTGTTGTGGTCGTCATCTGTGCTGCCTGTGTTATACTGACAGGAGGGCGTCTGACGAGCCCTTCATCCTGACGCCTGAACGCAGCGCGGAGCCCATTAATCAGAGCGACGGAGGTCTTTAGTGGAGTCTCAGCTCTGACTGACACGCTCATCCGTCTTTATTTGTCAGACTGAGGAGGCAAATGTTTGAATATTCAGCTGACAGACGCCTCAGGGTTCATTACAGAGCAAACAACAACCACATGATCCATCCATCTTTAACGGCTCACCAGTAATGGAGCTAAAACATTTAAGGTTTGTCCCGAGGGAGCTGAAGGGAAGATGACAGGGTTGTTAAAATCTAAAGGGTTCATCCTCTGGAGAGCAGGAATATCTACAGCAACTTATGAATACTACACACTAAAGCTGGGGTCGTCAGTTCATTTTTAGTGTCACTGGGTAAACATCCCATAATAACCTTCATCATGCTGTAGTTCAGGAGGTCTGACAGTAAACTGGCCTCCTGCTCCTGATGTTAGTAAATCTACCCGGTGACAGGAGGCTTCGTCCAATCACAGCTCCCCTCAGAGAGAGAGCGCTCCTATTGGCTGTTCTACAAACCTTCAGGTGAGGCTGAAAGTCTGATTCAATGAAAAAAAAACACAGTGCAGAACCTCATAGAGAATCTGTCTGTTTTTAGGTTTCCTTCAGCCTCACACTGATCCAGAGTCTGAACACCCACGGGTCCACTGCTGACGGATTATTCAGCTCACTTGAATGGAGCCAATTTGACAAAATGTAAACAAAACACAATAAAACTGGGTCTCAAACGAGAACACGAGCACCCATCGGACACTCGATGAGCTTTGTGGGGTCTCGCTCCCCTGATGGCTTTGATTTTTTTCATCATCATCAGCTCCTGAATAGGCCTCCATGTCTACGGCCTATGGTGTGAACATAGTGGGGTATTTAGCAGCTGAAGAGCCAGGTATTTCCCTCATGAGGTGGTGGAGACCAAACACAGAGCTAAAAAAGAGAGTGAACATCGGACATCAGTGGGTCAAACGTGACTCCTCATGAGGGATCCTGTAGCTCTGTAACTGCAGCAGCAACTGTTTGCCAACAAGGTCAACGTATCATCTTACCAGGTGACGATGATGATGTTGTGGTTATGGCTTGTCTGCAAATGGACAAAAAATATACAATAGACATCATTTTAAGAGAGAATTTAATTTTAAGAGACGGCCTGTGCTACTGCTAGCTTCATCAGCTAGCTAGCTGAAGCTAAATCTAAAGGGAGCGTTTTACAGGTTTACTGAAACAGAGAGAGGGTGAGCTTTACTCAGAGTGTGGGGACCTTTAAATCACCTGGAACAACCTTCAGCCTTTCATCTTCGGTGTTTTCTGTCTGTTGTTTCATGCTGATGAGGTTCAACAGCAGGTTTTGCTCCAGTGAATGTGAAGATGTGAAGTGTGCTTCTTCTCCTGCAGTTTAAATCCTGTGTGACGGAGGGCCGGCGTTGGTCTAAATGAAACCTCGGTAAAATACACCACACCTGCTCGCTTCAACGCTGCAAATCAATCCCTGCAGCAGGAAGCTCATTTCTGCAGCTCAGGAGGAGGAAGAGGAGGAGGAGGAGGAGGAGGAGGGGGAGTCAGGGGAGTTTAATCTGCTGCTGCAGAGACTCCCCATCCTGCCTCAAAGAGCTCGTCTTGAAGGTGAAGGAGCATCTCCTCCTGTTGGGGCTTTCGTCACCTCCACATTCAGCGCCGTCTTAAGCCGAGAGCTTTGTGACGGATTGTCGGGGACCGTGGAGCCGCCTGTGACTCTGCCGTCAGGTTTTCATTTGGACCGTGAAGCTCCAGGAGGGCTGCTGTCTGTAGCAGAGCCCCCGTCTGCTGTACTGAGCACACTGGAGCTGAAGGCTCTCTGGGTGGAAACACCTGAGTGCATCAAATCATGTTGTAGAGACGCTCCGGTGAGGCGTTACAGCCTGAGACCCAATCTGACCAGCTCAGTGTGTCCAAGGTGAGGTGACAGCATGTGACTGAGCTCACAGGGAGTCTCACCTGGAGAATCCTCAGTGACTCCTTCGCCTTTACAGCAGCACTACATCACATGTGTTTATTTACGAGGGAGCTTCAAAACAAGATAACAGCTTTGGCTAACATGTTAGCAACACAAACTGTTTAAAACGGCCATTAGCTCTAGGCTACCAAGCTAGCTGAGGCTAAGACGCTAGGCTACATTGCTGCTCTCCGTGGTTGGAGACAACAACCGTCTATGAAACGTGGGTTTTATTTGTTTGTAACCTGTGAAGTGCTATCAGAATAAAACTTGACTGACTGACAGAAATAGATGCATTTTACAACGTTGCTGAATAACAACGTTTGAATGGCATGTATGTAAAAGACTAGCTAGGCTAGGCTAGGTAACGTTACAGTCTGAGCTAACATCGCTGCAGCATGCTAGCCCCTTAGCTAAACCCAAGATTAGTTTGAAATGAACAGATTGGCTGCGCGTGGGAATAATTTACAATATAATATATTCAAATAACGTAACCCTGAAGGTCTGAATATTGTTAGTGAAGCCTAACAAACAGCTAGCGACCAGCAGCTAGCCATCCGTCACAGCAGCCACCTGTCACTCAAAGTGGCCACACCCTTAATTATGCACAACAGGTGAATTATATAAAAATGTACCCGCCCACAGAAATTTGCTATAGAGACCAAAACCATGATTCGTACCAGGCTGTGAGGACGGGGGAGGGGGGTCATACACCCTCTGTAAATTGTGATTTTCATCTGTATAAATAAAGTTTGACTTTCTTTGACTCAGCTTTGCTCTTCCATGGCTTCAGTTTCCCACCGTCAGACGGCGGCCATGTTGGCTCTGAGCTGTCAGTGAGGTTCTACCTGCTTCACTCTTCCACTCTTCCTCTCACTTGTTCTGTTGTTTGCTCTGTTCTCGTCCCCGATGCTGCCGCCGCCTCAATGACCCAGTTTCAGCGCGAGGATCAATAAGGCTTCATGTGATCAAATCGAGGGAATCAGTGAGAGTGAAGGCACAGAGGGAAGAGCTGCTTTCCCTCCATCACCACCGCTGTGAGCTCTATTGTGCTTAAAGAAAAGGAAGCTCGTGACCCAATAAAAGACGAATCAGAGGCGAAGAAAAAGCTCAAATCCCCTCAGCTCGTCTTCCTCAGGGGGTTTGGTGATGGCAGCAGGTTTGGCAGCAGATCAATTGAAAAGAGAGTTTCTCCCCCTACCTGCTCAGAGACACTCCTGTGCTGTCTTCCTTCACGGCCTCCACTCTTTAAAACAGTTCTTGTCCTGTGACGTCAGTCTGTAACCTTCACACGTCGATGTCAGCAACTCAACGTCTAGTTTTATGACTGCAGACAAAATCTGCCTCAAAAAAACCTCCAAAATGGTTCAAACCAGCAAAGTGTCCACTTTATTTAATGCTCTATCAGAACAAGGACCAAAGCCGTAGTTTGACGACGTGCTGAAGCAGTGTGGGATCATGGGAGCTGTAGTCTGATGTGACTCAGGCGAACAAGGTCCTCTGTTAAAGTCATTATGTCACTTCATAGTACTGAAGAAACATTAGCTAACGTAGCGCTCACTAGCTAACTCACCATCAGATGAGCCGACTACCTGTACGCTGATATCAGCACATTAAACCAACACAGTGACGTGAGCCCTGAGTCAGAAACCCAATAAGTTAATGCTGCGTAATGCCGAACTGCAGATCTGTTAAAAAGACTTTAAATCCACTAAACACCAGCATTCATCTCTGAAACTCAGCGAGGAAACATTAAATATCAAGAATCCTGAACAGAGTTTGGTGTGTTTGTCAAAGTGACACCGCGTCTGGTTCAGGAGGCCAGCTACAGGTACCGTTAGCTAACGTAGCGTAGCGTAGATAAGTTCACCACCCATACAGCTGCTGTAGCTAACGTAGCGTAGCGTAGCTAAGTTCACTACCCATACAGCTGCTGTAGCTAACGTAGCGTAGTGTAGCGTAGATAAGTTCACCACCCATACAGCTGCTGTAGCTAACGTAGCGTAGCGTAGATAAGTTCACCACCCATACAGCTGCTGTAGCTAACGTAGCGTAGCATAAATAAGTTCACCACCCATACAGCTGCTGTAGCTAACGTAGATAAGTTCACCACCCATACAGCTGCTGTAGCTAACGTAGCGTAGCATAAATAAGTTCACCACCCATACAGCTGCTGTAGCTAACGTAGCGTAGCGTAGATAAGTTCACCACCCATACAGCTGCTGTAGCTAACGTAGCATAGCGTAGACGTTATGAGGTGAATTAAGTTGTGTAGCAGCCCGGCGTTGTTATCAAATCAATCATCAATAGAAATAACTTCATGAACGTCGTTGTAACATCAGAACGTTAGATCAGTGGCTCGCATGATCATGAGCCACTTGTCGTTAGCACATCGATAATGAACGATCAGATCAATAAATCAGAAGTCTGTGTTGGAAAATAGCTGCACTTGTTGAAATGATGCTGTGTGAGTCACACAGTTCAGATCGATTGGTATCTTTTTCCCAGCATGCCTTGCAGCCCTACCTGAGCACGATGAGTTTCACCTTGGCGGCGGCGCTCTTAATGATGGCCGAGGCGTTCTGGTGGCTCCGCCCATAAAGAATCTGGTTGTTAATCTGACAGAAGAACAGAGAAAAGCATTAAAAATCAATCACAGGATATTATGATTGATCAGCAGTTCAACCAACATAAACACACACACACACACACACACACACACACTCACACACACTCTGAACACACACACACACACACACACACACACACACACACACACACACAGACACTCTGAACACACACACACACACGTTTAATTGACACAGGTGATAATTGAAAGGTCATCGAGCTATCAGGCTGTAAAGTAGCACGTTAGAGGCTGCTGGCACCTTCAAATGTTAAATCAATATCTCATCTATGAACACACACACACACACACACACACACACACACACAGGTTAGCTGGTTTTACGTGATGAAAATGTTCTGTTACATTATTGTTTGTATTATACATGAACCTGATGTTATACAGACTGAATATGGATGTTTGCACTGATGTGTCTTTAATCTGTACAGATGGCTCAGTGTGTGTGTGTGTGTGTGTGTGTGTCTGTGTGTCTTTGTGTGTGTGTGTGTCTGTGTGTCTTTGTGTCTTTGTGTGTGTGTGTGTGTGTGTGTGTGTGTGTGTGTGTGTGTGTCCAGGCTTTCCTCGACTCAACATCAATTTATCATGGCGCCTGTGACACTGCAGTAATGAGGAGGAGGGGGCGGTGAGCCACAGGATCTCACTGATTCTGTTTAATATTTATATGAAGAAATTGGAAACCCCCTCATACACACACACACACACACACACACACACACACACACACACACACAGCTGCTCTCTTCCTCGCTGACACACACACATTCACACAGTTAGAGGTAATTGAGTTTTTGCAGCTGTGACGTGATGTAAATCTGACATAAAGCCTCCAGACGACTTCAGTGCACAAACACACAGACTGCAGCGTCCCAGGATCTAAACATGCTAACCACATCCCTCATGCTAACATGCTAACATGCTAACATGCTAACAGTGACACCACTTATACCAAACCCCTATTGAAAATATACTCATTTTAAACACTTCTAAGGGTAGAAAGCAAGACAAAGATTTTCAAAGCAATTAAACTGTCCAATCACCACGACAAAGCAGTGCAGTGCTTCAGTGGAAAGAAAAACACCTAAAGACGATCGTTTGTCTCATTTGGACAGACTTCAGAGGGCAGCCTGCTACCTCAGCACTACTGTCTAACCCTGATTCAGTCTTCACCATCAACTAGCTGCTGCTCCTTTAATGTAGCTACTGGTGTTTTATGATGGTCTACATCTGCCTCAGTTGGTTAGTTTGAATCTAAACCATTTAAATCACCAAAGTTATGTTTCGTATTTGTTGACGTAAAATTAGTGTTTTTTTCAATGGAGTCTGGTGTGTGTCTGAAGAGAGCGATATAACGGCTGTCTGTTTATCTCTGTGATGTCATGTGACCTGGTCTCACCTCCAGCAGCTCGTCTCCGACCTGGATGCGTCCGTCCCGAGCGGCTGGCCCCCCCGGGTGGAGGCCCACCACGAAGATGCTGACCCGGGAACGATCCCTGTTTCCCGCCAGGCTGAGGCCCAAACCCTGCCGCTCCTTCTCCAGCTCCACGCACAGCAGCTCCCCCCGCAGGTCTCCATAACGCTCACACCAACGCTCTGCAGGAGGACGACAAGGAGGCATCTGTGGTGAGTTCACTGCCCATAATAACAGCAGGACAGGTCAGTGTCTGTGGGGAGTTTAGATGTCTGCAATAACGGAAAAAATGTCAAAACACTGTCAAAACACTTGAGTTACTTTCTACCATCAGATACAACTGTGTGAGTGGGAGTCTGTCCATCAATAGACCCTGGTTAAAACATGCAGATTTCCAGAAAACAGCGAGGAAGAGGAGGATTTAAGGGAGAAACAAACATCTAACAGAGAGAAAAGAGGGGGAGGATGGAGGACAAATACTGAAATGGAGGAGAGAAGAGGAGACAACCGTGGAATTAAATTAGGTGTCAAACAAAATGCTGCCTAACGGAGCGTGAAACCAACAATAAACAGAGAAACGTGAGCCAAATATGGAAGTGAGATTAAAAAGAAAAGCTTGAGCCTGACGGAGGAGGATTATACGTTTAGAGGAGACACACTCTGGCCAGGAAGTATTATATTATATTAAATATATCTACCAGCCGTAATGGTCCAAAAACACTCAGCCTTTCTCATCCTGCTGTCTCTTTAAGAAACCACTGCCTCACTTCTGGCTCCAAAAAAACAAGATGGCGACGCCCGTAAAGACAAACTGGAGGCTTCAAAGGTGGCTGCGCCTCCAGTAAAAGTACTACTAGAGAACGGTACAAATACTGTGTTCCTACAGTAAAAGTACTACTAGAGAACGGTACAAATACTGTGTTCCTACAGTAAAAGTACTACTAGAGCACAGTACAAATACTGTGTTCCTACAGTAAAAGTACTACTAGAGAACAGTACAAATACTGTGTTCCTACAGTAAAAGTACTACTAGAGAACAGTACAAATACTGTGTTCCTACAGTAAAAGTACTACTAGAGCACGGTACAAATACTGTGTTCCTACAGTAAAAGTACAACTAGAGAACAGTACAAATACTGTGTTCCTACAGTAAAAGTACTACTAGAGCACGGTACAAATACTGTGTTCCTACAGTAAAAGTACTAGAGCACAGTACAAATACTGTGTTCCTACAGTAAAAGTACTAGAGCACAGTACAAATACTGTGTTCCTACAGTAAAAGTACTAGAGCAGTCTAAGTTAAGGTTTTATTTTGCTCTTTCAATCCTCTCTGTGACTCTTTTTCCCTCTCGGCTTGTAAAAGTCTGAAAATAACGAAAGCACAGAGTCATAATAAAGTGAACAAGTTTTCAAAGTCTGTAGGGAAAAAAAAGAAATGTACAAGTCGATAAAACTCAGATTTAAGAGTTCATTTCCAACCTTAACGTGCTGATTTAGATTAATGCTCATCTGCAATTCACAGCAAACATCAGCTTCAGTGCTGAATATGGAGGAGGCTCATTAGAGGAAAGCTGAAGAGACGTTAGCTCAGCCTGACGGACTGACAGCAGGACGAGACTGAAACCTTAAAGAATGTTAAAGGGTCACTCCACTGTTTCTACCCATGATCCTCTCTGTCCACATCCTGGTGTCTGAGTGACTGGTAGGTTGTAAAAGTGTTGGAACTGGTCCAGTAGATCACCTCAGCCAGCAGACACCAAACGGGCTGCAATGGCTGCAACGTGATCCTTTGGGACAACTGCACCTGATCACAGTAGGTCCACTAAAAGAGCTTGTTTGATCCACTGACAGGCTCAGAGTGTTATTCTAAGTGTGTGACAGCATCATGGAAAGGATCCCTACAGAGAGAGACCTGGAAGATCCTTTTGGTTTAACCACAAACAGCACACACACCAGACTACATTCACTAAAACAGGGATTTTAGAGCTGCTGCCTCCATCAGTCAGAGTGTTTGTCTGATCACACACTGTAAAGGTGATGTAAACGACTGATAACAAATCAGGTGATCGAATCATCTCATCAGCGTCTGAAATAAACTGAAGCAGGATCGTAAACAGGATTTATTGTTAAATTAACAAGATAAAATATGCAAAACTACGGTTCTTTAAGTTTCTGCAGTTAAGCAGTTTGTGGTTTTCTGTTGATGTGGCACACACACACACACGCACGCACGCACGCACGCACGCACGCACGCACGCACGCACGCACGCACGCACGCACGCACGCACGCACGCACGCACGCACACACACACACACACACACACACACACACACACACACACACACACACACAGTGTGTTCAGTTTAATGAGAGCTTAACTGCTGCAGCACAAAGCAGGTGTGTGTGTGTGTATTTATGTACTCAGGTTAATGGGCTGTTAATTGTTTAGTGAGATAGATAATAACCAGTGTGTGTGTGTCCTGATGCCCTTGGGGGGGTGGGGGGGTGGGGGGCTGAAGGACACACTGAGTCTTTAACATCAGGCTAAAGAAACTTTTTCTAAATTATGAACAAATCCTCTTTAGAGGCTAAAAACCAAGAGTGGATTTATTATGGTCTGTGATGGACTTTATGTTCTCGGGGGCCTTGTTGGCTAAAATCTATTAGATTCCATGAGGAAGCTGCACTCAGGCTCAGATAACAGAGGAGGGTCAAGTTCATCCTCTAATTCATCTTCATCACTTCTACTTTGCTGTTTTTGTGTGCAGATGTTTTTGGTCCTTTGCCTTCATGAAGTTGTTTCAAGGGTTCTTTGTAAAGACAAACAGATCCATAAATATCCCGTCTCCTCCCGGAGGATGGTCCATTAAAGGATTGTGAGAGTGAAGCACAGTTTTGGTTTCACTGCATCTTTGTTCTTTGTTTTAAATCCTGGAGTCCGACGTGGGAAGCTGATCTGTTGGTGATGGTGAAAGAGTCTGTTCTTCATCAGAGACAGACAGACAGACGTAGTGAGGTGTACAGAGCCTGAAGCCTGCGAGGGTTTAAGGGAACCTGGATGTGAGACTAAACTCCAGACTAGACTGGAGCAGGAAGTCAGAGGGAAACTAAACGTTAGTGGGTAATAAAAGACGGTAACTTCATGCAAACATCCTCTGACGACACAAACGAACCCTTCAGGAAGCAGCGGCTCACTTTCACCGCTTTGAATGAGACACGAGCTCACATCAGCTGTGACTGATTAATGCTAATCAATGCATGTTAACGGAGGCTCCAACTCCCCCAGGAGTGTTTTTAGTGTTCCTGCTCAGGTTCAGCTGGTTTAGTCCTTAAACTGATGGTGGAGCTTCTAACAGGCCGCGTTTCTTCTTCTGCTGCCTTAAATGTGTTTCTAACGGGATCAAACAGGCCGCGTTTCTTCTTCTGCTGCTTTAAATGTGTTTCTAACGGGATCAAACAGGCCTCGTTTCTTCTTCTTCTGCTGCTTTAAATGTGTTTCTAACGGGATCAAACAGGCCTCGTTTCTTCTTCTTCTGCTGCTTTAAATGTGTTTCTAACGGGATCAAACAGGCCTCGTTTCTTCTTCTTCTGCTGCTTTAAATGTGTTTCTAACGGGATCAAACAGGCCTCGTTTCTTCTTCTTCTGCTGCTTTAAATGTGTTTCTAACGGGATCAAACAGGCCTCGTTTCTTCTTCTTCTGCTGCTTTAAATGTGTTTCTAACGGGATCAAACAGGCCTCGTTTCTTCTTCTGCTGCTTTAAATGTGTTTCTAACAGGATCAAACAGGCCTCGTTTCTTCTTCTGCTGCTTTAAATGTGTTTCTAACAGGATCAAACAGACTGCGTTTCTTCTTCTGCTGCTTTAAATGTGTTTCTTGGATGTACTTCCTGCTTTGTTGTGCTACAGCTACAGACAGCAGCTAAAGTCACAGTCAGAGTGTTTCTCCATCCCAGATGATCCTCTGGTCGTCATGGTGTTAAAAACCCTCTGAGCGGCTGACGTCTGGCGGAGCTTCTGCAGAGGTCTGAAGGGTTAACTAGAGCGAAGCGTGACACAAACGCTCCTGGGGGGATTCAGCCTGAACACACGGTCTCTGATGGGGTGTGATCGTCCCCGTGCTTTGATACTATGATAGATTATTAGATTATTGAACAGAGACAGTCCAGATTAGCCAACACTGCTGGAAACAGGAGGGTGTTCACCGGCGGTCTGTGGCCACATGTCGGCCTGTTTACTACTTTTTTAAAACACTGACGACGGAGCAGCAAAGTGTTTTATCAGCAGAGCGGCGAACATGAAGGAAGTGATGAGTATCAGCATGAAAAGGAGAAATTAGAAACAGAGTCTGCTCAGAGAGGCCTTCACTGCTCCGCTGACCGCAGGAAAACTGAGCGTCAAGGTCGACAAGCCGCTGGTTAAAAAACAGGACAGCACAACTCGTTTAGGAGGTCATCAGCTAAAAATAATGTTATTCCAGGTAAAAGTGGAGTGACGGAGTGTGTATGCATACCAAGGTAACACACACACACACACACACACACACACACACACACACACCTCCTGCAGTGTGTTTGACAGCAGGGCGGCCTGTCTGTCACACACTGATGAACACTGTCAGTCTGAAAAACCCTGCAGGAGGTTAACTGTCTCACACACACACTCTGAAATACACTGAAGCACACACACACACACACACACACACACACACACACACACACACACACACACACACACACACACACACACACACTCAGACACTGAGAATATGTGCCCTTAGCCCTTTGCTGAAATGTGAATCCATGTCAGTGTGTGTGTGTTTATGTGCTTCTAGCAAGGTGACTTGTCACAGTAAATCAACACACACACACACACACACACACACACACACACAGACACACACACACACACACACACACACACACACCTGCTCAATGTGGCTGAGCCCACTCTCATAGTGAATACAGCAGCAGAGACCTAAGCCTCCCTCCAGCAACGTGTGTGTGTGTGTGTGTGTGTGTCTGTGTGTCTGTGTGTGTGTGTGTGTGTGTGTGTGTGTGTGTGTGTGTGTGTGTGTGTGTGTGGTCAACGTACAGCTGCTGTTTGGATCAAATTCTTCTGTTTCTTATTTTTTATGCACATTTTCAATTTTTGCACACAAAGAAACTCTGAGAACAAAAACAAAATAAAAGTAAACTAGCACAACTTAGCACGAGCGTTAGCCACAGTTAGCACGAGCGTTAGCCACAGCTAGCACAAGCGTTAGCCACAGTTAGCACGAGCATTAGCCCCAGTTAGCACGAGCATTAGCCCCAGTTAGCAGGAGCATTAGCCCCAGTTAGCACGAGCATTAGCCCCAGTTAGCAGGAGCATTAGCCCCAGTTAGCAGGAGCATTAGCCACAGTTAGTAGGAGCATTAGCCCCAGTTAGTAGGAGCATTAGCCCCAGTTAGCAGGAGCATTAGCCCCGGTTAGTAGGAGCATTAGCCAGTTAGTAGGAGCATTAGCCACAGTTAGTAGGAGCATTAGCCCCAGTTAGCACGAGCATTAGCCACAGTTAGCACAAACATTAGCCACAGTTAGCACAAGCATTAGCCACAGTTAGAACAAGCATTAGCCACAGTTAGCACAAACATTAGCCCCAGTTAGCACAAGCATTAGCCCCAGTTAGCACGAGCGTTAGCCCCAGTTAGCACGAGCGTTAGCCCCAGTTAGCACGAGCGTTAGCCACAAACAGCATAAGCACTACCCCCACGAAGAACTAAGACGTCTCTTTGTTTGTCTGTTTCACTGCTTGCAGTTCTTTTGCTGCAGTAAAGGATCTGAATATTTCCTCCACAGCCCTGCAAATATTATCACCACAGTGTGAAGAATTCATAGTTAAGACCTGGTTTTAAGGTTAATCCTGGAGTCAGGTTTAGTAAAGATGAGGTTAGCGGATCAGAGACGGCGTCACATGAACGAGGGTCCTCACAAGTACAGTGAGACCAATATGTGTGTGTGTGTGTGATGTCTCTGCACAGAGAACAAGGTGACAACAAGGTGAGACACACTTATTAGATTCACTTATGTCACACACACTCAAGGACACACTTACATAATTCTCTGTTGACATGTCGTCCCACAGAGAGCCGACAACAGGAGACAGGAAACATTTCAGAGGAATATTTTAGTTTTGGTTAGACCGTCCTCCGCTGAGACATCTCAGCTGTTGGATGGACTGTGATCACAAGTGGTTCAATCCATCAATCAATCAATCAATCAATAGGAGGGGGGGATGGAGGGAGGGAGGGATGGAGGGAGGGAGGGAGGGGGGAGGGATGGAGGGGGGGATGGAGGGAGGGGGGGAGGGATGGTGCAGTGGAAGAAACGGTCCAAAGTGAGGCTTCTCTTCATGAAGACAAGTGTTATAGAGCAGCAGAGTTCAGCAGCAACATTAGAGTTTGTGAAGACATCAGAATAGACTGCAGCCCCAGAGGACACACCAAACACCTACAGCCGAGCCGGAGAGGAGAACACAGCAGAAACACACTGAAACACACTGAAACACACCAGAAACACACCGAAACACACTGAAACACACCTGAAACACACTGAAACACACTGAAGCACACCAGAAACACACTGAAACACACTGAAACACACCAGAAACACACCGAAACACACTGAAACACACCTGAAACACACTGAAACACACTGAAGCACACCAGAAACACACTGAAACACACCAGAAACACACCGAAACACACCGAAACACACTGAAACACACCTGAAACACACTGAAGCACACCAGAAACACACCAGAAACACACCGAAACACACCTGAAACACACCAGAAACACACTGAAACACACTGAAACACACCAGAAACACACCGAAACACACCGAAACACACCTGAAACACACTGAAACACACTGAAGCACACCAGAAACACACTGAAACACACTGAAACACACCAGAAACACACCGAAACACACCTGAAACACACTGAAGCACACCAGAAACACACCAGAAACACACCGAAACACACCGAAACACACCGAAACACACCTGAAACACACTGAAACACACCTGAAACACACCAGAAACACACTGAAACACACCAGAAACACACCAGAAACACACCAGAAACACACCAGAAACACACCGAAACACACCAGAAACACACCAGAAACACACCAGAAACACACCGAAACACACCTGAAACACACCAGAAACACACTGAAACACACTGAAACACACCGAAACACACCTGAAACACACCAGAAACACACTGAAGCACACCAGAAACACACCGAAACACACCAGAAACACACCGAAACACACCGAAACACACCAGAAACACACCAGAAACACACCGAAACACACCGAAACACACCAGAAACACACCAGAAACACACTGAAACACACCGAAACACACCGAAACACACCAGAAACACACCGAAACACACCGAAACACACCAGAAACACACCAGAAACACACCGAAACACACCTGAAACACACCAGAAACACACCGAAACACACCGAAACACACCTGAAACACACCAGAAACACACTGAAACACACTGAAACACACCTGAAACACACCAGAAACACACTGAAACACACCTGAAACACACCAGAAACACACTGAAACACACCTGAAACACACCAGAAACACACCAGAAACACACCTGAAACACACTGAAACACACCTGAAACACACCTGAAACACACCTGAAACACACCTGAAACACACCAGAAACACACCGAAACACACCGAAACACACCGAAACACACCTGAAACACACCAGAAACACACTGAAACACACTGAAACACACCTGAAACACACCAGAAACACACTGAAACACACCTGAAACACACCAGAAACACACTGAAACACACCTGAAACACACCAGAAACACACTGAAACACACTGAAACACACCTGAAACACACTGAAACACACCAGAAACACACCGAAACACACCAGAAACACACCAGAAACACACTGAAACACACTGAAACACACCTGAAACACACCAGAAACACACTGAAACACACTGAAACACACCAGAAACACACTGAAACACACTGAAACACACCTGAAACACACCAGAAACACACTGAAACACACTGAAACACACCAGAAACACACTGAAACACACTGAAACACACCAGAAACACACTGAAACACAGATGTTGTGTCTGTCCGAGCAGCAGCCGTCACCGAGGATCACCACCCTGTTAAATCAGCTTCAGCTCCTCACCAGCTCATTATGTTCAGCAGCTTCTGCCTGACTCACCTGACTCACCTGACTCACCTGACTCACCTGACTCACCTGCACATGTTTTCTACTGCGCCTGTGACGCCTGTGCACACCTACTTTCTTTTTCCACACAGAAAAGTGGTCAGAAATCACTAAAGAATCTCCCCGATAAGCAGAATCAATAATGGCATCAGTATCAATAAAATCTCATCAAGTCCCGTCCCTGGTTAGAGTCAGGTTAAGGCCGGGTTAGTAGTGGTTATAGTTAGTGTAACTCTCCAGGACGTGAATATATGTCAATGCAA
Source organism: Pempheris klunzingeri (assembly GCF_042242105.1). Classification (NCBI taxonomy): domain Eukaryota; kingdom Metazoa; phylum Chordata; class Actinopteri; order Acropomatiformes; family Pempheridae; genus Pempheris; species Pempheris klunzingeri. The sequence continues at coordinate 28,681,396 of NC_092017.1, read as the reverse complement.
TGTCTCTACGAAGACACCAGACTCCTTAGGCAGCGGTAGAGCAGCAACTGCCAGGTAAAATTAGTGTTTTTGTCAAAGGAGTCTGGTGGCTTTGAAGAGAACGATATATAATGCCCTTTTCTAGTTAAACAAAAGGTAAATTAACTCAGGCTCAGTTTTATTCTGAGTGTGTGACAGCATGATGGAAAGGATCCCTACAGAGAGAGACCTGGAAGATCCTTTTGGTTTAACCACAAACAGCACACACACCAGACTACATTCACTAAAACAGGGATTTTAGAACACGGGACTTGCTGCTGTGCTCAGACTCGTGCTGAACTGTATTTGACATCCTGTGTGTGACATGTTGTCGCTGTAGAGACACGTTCTCAGCATTATTTCTCATTAGGAGCCCGTAAAAGATGCTTAGATAGATGCCTTCAGGGTCCTTGTTTGTCTCCTCATACTGTACAATCATTTTTCAAATCTTCAACCATCTGTGTTTGTGCATCGTCTCATACGTGTTGAGTCCCTTACAGACTACTTTGTACAACAAGTGGAAACACGCCAATGTGCTGAAACAGATTTCTTTGCAGTCTGGGTTTAAACTTCCATCACTGAGGATCACCACTCTGTTAAATTAGCATCAGCGTCACGCAGGCAGGCAGCAGATTAAACCGCCGCTCAGCAGAGGAGCTTCTGCACACCTGACTCACACAAATGACTTGTTTCTACTCTGTGTTCAGACTGTGAAACCTCAGGAAACCTCCTTTTCCCACACAGAGAGAAAAAAAAAAGACTAATCGATAACGGCAATGAAATCTCATCAGTTCCTGTCTCTAGTTAGGGTCAGATTACAGCGGGGGGGAGGGGGGCTCTCCAGGAAATGAATATATGTCAACATAATGTCCTTCTAAGTGACAGACACAAGGCTGAGCTGTGGAAGCTGCTGGAAGCACAGACCTCCTCTGCTGTGTAACTCTGCAGTAGTTTGGTGTTTCTGCGTCCGATCGGAGCTCAAAACTCCAGAAAATAACGTCCCACATCAGCTGCCGAGCAGAAACACTGAGGCAGAGGAGGTTTATTAGGAGCCTGAATAAAATGTGTAATAACCCTTTTCTGTGCCTCCAAGTGCTGGTAATGGTTTTCTTCATCTTCGAGTGTTCTCCTGCTCGTGACGCTGCTGCTTGCTCTGCCTACGGACTCTTTTCTACAGCGTGGAGTTGCAGAAACTGTGTCAGCGATCTCAGATATCTGCAGGACACGTCAGACTTTGGTGCATTTTGGTTGTGAGGAACAACTGAGCAGTTTTTTCTGGTGGAAAGAGAGAAACACAGGAGCAGCCTGACGGAGTGTGGACGGAGCAGTGCTGCAGCAGCTGGTGGAGGTCACTGCACTGCAACAGTAGCTTAGCCTGCTGCTACACACACACACACACACACACACACACACACACACACACACACACACACAGTAACACACACACAGTAACACACACACACACACACACAGTAACACACACAGTAACACACACACACACACACACTCTCCCAGAGGAGGTGGCATTAATCTACTACTGACGCTGCCTGGACTGGTCCAGTTAGCAACTCCAGACTGAAGGAGGCAGAGAGAGGGAACTACCAGCGTCAGTACTAGTTTAGTACGAGCAGAACTACCAGCGTCAGTACTAGTTTAGTATGAGTAGAACTACCAGCGTCAGTACTAGTTTAGTACGAGCAGAACTACCAGCGTCAGTACTAGTTTAGTACGAGCAGAACTACCAGCGTCAGTACTAGTTTAGTACGAGCAGAACTACCAGCGTCAGTACTAGTTTAGTACGAGCAGAACTACCAGCGTCAGTACTAGTTTAGTACGAGCAGAACTACCAGTCGAAGTTAATGGGTTGGCTATCTATGTAAAATAAACTGATATTTTAAAAGAGGTTTGGTAAAGATCAGGATCAGGAGAACCTCTATCTTTAACCCTCAGCTCCTCTGTGTCCTCATCCTGGTGTGTGAGTGACTGGTAGGTAGTAAAAGTGTTGGAACTGGTCCAGTAGATCACCAGTAGATCACCTCAGCCAGCAGCCACCAAATGGGCTGCAATGGCTGCAACGTGATCCTTTTTAAAAATGATTATTATAATAATGAGACGTCCCATGAAGCAGCATGAACCCCCTCACAATCAGTGCAGTGGTTATCTACCTACACCGCTCTGGTACTGATGGTCACACCAGCTTTTGTTAGCATGTCAGCGATGTCGTTAGCTGGCTAGCTAGCTAGCATGCTAACGCTGCTGGGATTCTTGGGTAAATTCTCCTGTTTTGAAGTGAGACGCTGCGGCCGACGTCCTGAAATACTTCAGTCGTGAGTTAGTTCAGCAGACACGGGACACAATACAGTTAGAGCACATCCCAGGAACAACGGCCGCTCTTCTGTTGGGAGGGAACGCTTTGTTCCAGCCGAGGCTGCAGATTAAACACACACACACACGATGAGAGTGAAGAAAGCCTTGCTGTCATTGAAAACACGTGAAGAAGACGATCGGGACGCCCAGGTGTTTGACGGGCGGCTGATGCTCTCGGTCGACGGCCCTCGTGGGAGACCTTTGGGTTTGTCAAAGCAGGAGAAGCACAGGTGCAACAAATGTAATTAAAAATGGCTCAGCTGCAGCGTGCCAGCACGCACAACACCAGGACCCTGGAATCACCTCACCTAAATGGGATGCAGCCCGATTTAATCCCGTCAGCTCCACCTGAGCTTTTCCTGCTCTGACAAGCCAAAATGTCTGCCGTGAAAATGGCCGATGAAGTGCTCGCTGTGGCCGTCGTCTGAAACTAGACCACCTCCAAACACCAAACATGTCTGAACCCAGTCTGAAGTCTTTTCTCACTCATTCTGCTGCACTGACTTCTGGAACCTTCTAGCTGAGGTTGGACACATTTTAGGGACATGAAGAAGAAGAAGGTCCTCCAAGAGACGACGTCAGCAGAAGAAGAAGCAGCAGCGAGGACAAGAGGAAATCTGGAAGTAACGTTTGAGGGATCTACACCCAACACTCAGAGGGGGGGGGCGTTTTTATGTGACGGCATAGTCAGTCTCATTTTAAGAACATAATAAATATCAGTTATTGTCAAAAACATAATAAATAGTTATTGTCACATAATAAATATCGGTGGTCAGTCATTCTGAGCTCAACACAGCAGAGAACTGTTGCAGTATTTTGAGCCACTACTTTATATTATGCTGGTATTTCTATTTGTGTATTAAAGAATATTTCACTTTGCCCTTAAACAGCTGTAGGTCCAACATTCAGAGTAAAGTGGACTCATATACACGTTCTAAAGCTCAGAACGTGAGGCTGCTCACAGATACTGCAGAGAACAAGTGTTACAGCAGTTTGTTTTTCTCACACTGGTCATCTTTGTCTGTGTAGTAATGATGCAACCTACCGTTAGTTTTACTCATTTAAAGAATATTTCATGTTATTTTTACTCATTTAAAGAATATTTCATGTTATTTTTACTCATTTAAAGAACATTTCATGTTATTTTTACTCATTTAAAGAATATTTCATGTTATTTTTACTCATTTAAAGAACATTTCATGTTATTTTTACTCATTTAAAGAATATTTCATCTTGAACTGCAAAGAAACCAAAGACTGATGTCGACACACAGAAGTACAGGATTCAGAATAAAAGGCAGCTTTTTTATCAGCTGACTTTTATTGATATTTGTTTCTAGGTAACATGAGACATCTATCTATCTATCTATCTATCTATCTATCTATCTATCTATCTATCTATCTATCTATCTATCTATCAGTCTATCTATCTAATGGTCATGGCAGGTGAATAAAAGCTCAGAGAGTGCAGATGTCCCGCTGCAGAGGACAAACGGGTTCCTGACTCTTTACTTCTGTAATAAAGGAAAGAAATATCTAAAGGATGTTTCTCCTTGAACTCAACAGAGACACATGTACAACATGTGTGTGTGTGTGATGCAGCATCACCTGGGGAGCAAACCAAGTCAATCTGTGCTAGTCATCAGCAGCCACACACACACACACACACACACACACACACACACACACACACACACACACACACACACACACACACACACACACACACACACACACACACACACTGAAAACACCTTGACCTGCACGGTTGAATGAATCATGACATGCTGTTTGCGGTGTCACACACACACACACACACTCACACACACACAGAAGCAATGCAGCACATCCCTGATGTGCAGAAGTGTGTACCCACCTGTTTGTGCATGTGTGTGAGACATGCAGACAGACAGGTTAAAGGTGACCTCTACCTGGACTCTATATGTATTGACAGGACACACACACACACACACACACACACACACACACACACACACACACACAGTGAGAGAGTGTACTAACCTGGCGGCAACATCGTCCATACTTCAGTCTTCACACACACTGAGATAAATCCGTGTGTGTGTGTCGTCTCAGTTTCACGTTTGCTGTTACGCTCCGAAATCCAGAAAACCAGAATGTGTGTGTGTGTGTGTGTGTGTGTGTGTGTGTGTGTCAGCTGGCTGCTGTGATACTGAGGCAGAGAGCGACCAACAGCTCTGTTATACACTCCAACCTCGAATCCTCTCGCTATCACCCCGGCTCCCTCCCTCTCTCTCTCTCCCTCTCTCTCTTCATCATCTCTCTCTTCACCCTCCTCCTGCTGCTCAACCATCCCTACCTCTTCTCCCTGTTTCCCCTCTCTCTCTCTCCCTCCCTCCCTCCCTCCCATCCATCTTCCTCACTCTATCCAAATCTATTTTTCCCCCTCGCTCTATGCCAACCCTCCTCCTGCCAAACACACACACACACACACACAATGGAAACTTACAGGTTCATTACCGCCCTGTGAGGGTGAAGAAGTGCACAGATACAATGGATTTTCATCTCTGAACACTGATGGGTCAAGAAACAGGAGCAGTCAGACGTTTCCTTGATTAACAATGAAGGAACCCAGTAAAAGAAAACCTGTCCTAGGAGATCTGGATCCTCACCAAAGACCACCTGAACATAACAATGATCTCAGACCGTCCTAAACGTACGATCATCCTCCTACAAATGCTTAAAGCTTCGTGAAACTAGATAAATACCTCGACTCATTCTGAATCCCTGAAACCTTTTCAGGGACAAGAGCTGCTCAAGAACTGGATCCAGATCCTCAACAGAGACCCCAAGACTTCTTCAAAGACCTCTGTGACCTATAAAGACACTCTCAGCTTTCTAGATGATACCTGGAACCTCCTTAAGCACTTCTGCTTCCCTTCAGTCTCTAATGAGTCCTTAGAAACTGGGAGGCTCGTCTAGGAGACTCGGATCTTTACCAAAGACACCCAACCTCCGCGATGATTTGGGGAAGTTCCTAAAAACCACAAGTAAAACCCTGAACCTCTTTATTCAGCCGTTCAAGGACTCCTGCATCCTCCCCAAAGACTTCTTCATAGTTCTGTAAATACCTCTCGTACCCCTCAAGGATGCAACAAACCCCACCAACAAAACCTCACAACCTCCTTAGAGACTTCTGAAGCCTCCACAAAAAGACTCTCAGCCCTCAAAACTACACCTGAAGCCTCCTAACGTCCTAAGAACCCCTTAATGGCTGAAGAAGAGGACCTTCATGAACGCCTGGACCCTTTTCAGACTCTCCTTAATGACATCGTGTGCCCATCAAAAACAAAAGCCAGGTTCTCTTGATGTGTTGAAGCCTCCTTCAACCCTCTCCAGCAGGTCTCAGGCACCACCAGCCTCCTTATACTCTCCCAAGACCTCCTCCAGAGTCAGTACAAAGCTCCTTTAGGACCCCTGACATCTCAAACATTTCTGGAACAACTTACACTAATTACACATGCAGCAGTTATGGAACAACCTGATCATCCATCTGGAGGGGTGTTTATGTCCACCTGATGAGTGTAAATCCAACATTCACACTCTTTTCGGTCCTGAGAGGGAACCAAGAAAGCAAAATTGTGGACCAGACAGATAAACAGTGAGCTGAATCTGCTGATAATTCTCTGGAGGTTCGTCACCACCATCCCAACAAACAAGCATAAAGGTACCAGTCAAGAATAATCTTGTTAAAGGATCCTCCTCCAAGACTTCTGCATCCTCTCCAAAGATGTTTGGAACATTTTTAGCCTCAAAAAGTCCCAGAGAGCCTACTGAGATATAAACTCCATAAGGATCCTGGAAGACCTTGGGTCCCTCCTTAGGAATCACTGCCTTTCTTTTAGTATGCCCTGAGAACCACCTCATGAATCTCAGGGTCCTTCTGGGACCTCTGGATCCTCCTTCAAGACAACCGAGATCCTCGTCTAGGGTGTCTGTGACCTTGTCCAAGACTTCTGTAACCTCCTCACAGCACCCTTCAAAACCTCCTAAAACCTCCCATGGAAGCTCCTCAAGGATCCTGGAAGATCCTTGGTTCCCTTTTTAAGAACTATTGATAGTTCTTATATTGAACTATAAGATTTTCATATTCAGACCACTTAACCTTAAACCCTTAAAACTTTTAGTGAGAACCACCTCATTTATTAAAAAGGGCCCTCTGGATCCTGATCCTCCTCAAAACCTTCAACATCTTCAGTTATCTCTAAAACCTCTTCCAGGAGGCCTGTGACCTCGTCCAGGACATTTGCAACCTCTTCGCAGCACCTTTTAATATCCTCAAGAATTATTGGAGCACTGTTAACCTACATGAAGACCCCAAAAAACTCTTCAAATTCCAATAGAACTTCTTCAGGTACCCTGGGAGACCTTGGGTTCCTACTTTAAGGGTTCTTTGCTTTCATATTCAGGCCACTTAACCTCCTAAAGGACCTCCTGAAACCCAGTTAAGACCTTTAGCATGTCTTTAGAACCACCTCATGAAAACAGGGCCCTCTGGATCCTGATCCTCCACAAAAACCTTCAACATCTTCAGTTATCTCTGAAACCTCCTCCAGGACAACCGAGAACCTCTTCCAGGAGGCCTGTGACCTCATCCAGGACGTCTGCATCATCCTCACAGCACCATTTAATGTCCTAAAGAATTATTGGAGCATTGTTAACCTACACGAAGACCCCAAAACTCCTATGGAACCTCCTTAAAGATCGTGGAAGACCTCGGGTTCCTACTTTGAGAACAATTACTTAAAGAATAGTCATATTCAGACCACTTAACCTTCTCAGGGAAACTTCTGGTATGCCTTTAGATCCGGGATCTGGATCCTGATCCTCCTCTAAAATCTCCGTCATGAACTTCCTGTAGGATGAATTCTAGGAAGACGTCTGCGCTGCCTCCTTCAATGTCCTCAAGAATTATTGGATCATTAAGTGTTTTTGACTGGAGGGATGTTCTCATAACTAGAATGACTGTAGCTCTTAAAACACCAGTTGGGGGGAATGTTTAGCTCCTGCTTCAGCGTAGGTGCTCCCAGAACAGGAGGAAGCTCCAGTGTACAGTGATTGGTCGAACACTTTGCACCCACACTGCACCTGAAACCGCTATTTCTAAAAACCCCAATGAAGCGTCAGCTGTGCAAACAACAGAACACCAGAGAGATGAGCCGACAGTAAAGTCCAGGCTGTGCTGAGCGAACACCTGTGGGCACGGCGTGCAGAGGGGATGTCGCCATACCAACCACCAGCCGGCGCACCTCACGTCCTGTCGGCGGGGTGGATGCAACCAGAGGAAAAACCCTTGAAGGTATGTAGGAGCTCCCCAGAGGATAGACTCTCTCCTCTCAGTCTCCTGGTCCCAGTACGTCTATTTCTAAGCTACATAAGAACCTAAGAACCCTGAGAACCTCCTGGAGGACTGAAGAACTCCTCAAAGACCCTGATTAAAACCACTGCTTTGAAGATTTGCATATTCAGCACACACATAAGCCATAAACGAACCACTCAGAGACACGATGACTGTTTGTTTGTGCACACACACACACACACACACACACACACACACACACACACACACACACACACACAGTGTTAATGTAGATTAGTCTCCATCTCTGTTTCCTGACCTCATCTATCCTCAACCCCTTGTTTTTGATTGCTACAACATCCAAGCACACACACACACACTGACACACACACACACACACACACACACACACACACACACATTAATTCACAGCAGTGTGTTGTGCTCTAACAGTCTGTGGGGAACTGATGCAGGCAGCCAACTGTTCTGTTATGATAGCTTATTGATCCAACACACGTGCACGACACATGCACACGCACACTCACACAAAACACACAAATGCTCGTGTGAATTTGCAAACAAACACACTTATGGTTCGACACACATACAGCTTGTTTTAACACCCTGTCCCATGGGTATGCACGCATTCTTTAACAAAACCCCCAAAAACCCTCAGTCTAGAGTTAGTACACACACACACACACACAGTAACACACACACACACACACACACACACACACAGTAACACACACACACACACACACACACACACACAGTTCAGATTGTCCCCTCATCACTATTCAGACCGACAGGCCCTCTACCTCAACATGACTCACAAATAAAACCAAACCATCAGAGCGTCTGAGAGGAGACAGCAGCCTCAATTAAGACCATTTACACACACACACACACACACACACACACACACACACACACACACACACACACACACACACACACACACACACACACACACACACACACACACACACACACACACACACACACACACACACACACACACACACACACACACACACACACACACACACACTCTAATCTGCTGCCTTTGTTCAGCCTGATGGAAGCCGCTCTGTTGAACTGGTCTCCAGCAGCACTGGGCAGAGGGACAGACTGGGCTCGTCTCCACTAACTTCATTTAAATGACTTCAGTCCAGCGCTGTGAGGACTTGGGCCTCCAGAGCACTCAGAGCTACGCTGGGAAACACAACTTTCATCTTTTACTGTGGTGCTGCTCAAAAAAACAAAAAAAGGAAATGAAAATGTGCAGCAGAACCATTAGTGTCACCTCCACAGCAGCAGCAGAGCAGCAGCTCCTGTGTCCTGTTCTCTAAAATCCCTGTTTTAGTGAATGTAGTCTGGTGTGTGTGCTGTTTGTGGTTAAACCAAAAGGATCTTCCAGGTCTCTCTCTGTAGGGATCCTTTCCATGATGCTGTCACACACTTAGAATAACACTCTGAGCCTGGCAGTGGATCAAACAAGCTCTTTTAGTGGACCTACTGTGATCAGGTGCAGTTGTCCCAAAGGATCACGTTGCAGCCATTGCAGCCCGTTTGGTGTCTGCTGGCTGAGGTGATCTACTGGACCAGTTCCAACACTTTTACTACCTACCAGTCACTCACACACCAGGATGAGGACACAGAGGATCCAAGTTTGAAAAGTTTGGAGTTACCGTTTAACCATGAACATAACGAGTAACCAGAAATCCTTTGTATATAAAGCTGGGTTTGGAAAAAATGTACAATATGGATGTTCTTGTTTGGCAAAAAGAACAGTCAGAACACTTATTCTGAAAATCATGTAAAAGGTAAACGATGAGCCCTTTAAAGTGACAGTCAGTCAGTTCTTCTGCAGGAGGAAGCCTGATGCTAAATGTGGACCGTAGTCGTCTCTGATGAGACATCCAGAGAAGCGCTCTGACAGGAGGAGTGTTGTTTTCCCTTCAGCAGGTGTACCTGTCAGCCGTGGAGGGAGGCCGCTCCTACAAACAGCTTGTTAGTAGCTGTCAGTTACGGTGACGGGAGCTGCTGCTGGATGTGTGACGACGCTGAACACAAACAACTGACCAGAAATAGAAACTGGCTCACAGATTCAGCTCCAGAAAATTAGATCCGGCAGGAAAAGCTCCAGCGTCGACATGAGCTTCATCAGCTCTCATCTCCTCCCCCAGCGCCACAGCTAACGTTAGCATGCTAACACACCGCACCACGACGCTAACATTATACCTGCGTAGAATTAGCATGTTAGCTCTGTAAAGTTAGCATTTAGCTCAACTACTGCGTCGAGGTACTCACAGGTGAATATTATACTTTTTACTGCACTACATGTATCTGATGCAGATTCATCATATATAACACAATAAACTAAACTAAACTAAATCATTAAAGGTTCAAATCTTCATCAGCTGCCACATTAAAGTGATGAACACATGAATGCATCCATAAGTCCACACCCAGTTTAGCCTCCATTAGCTAAACCTCTTGCTTTGGTTACATTAAAACTGCTGTGCTCTGTTTGCTTGTGACAGAGGATTTATACTCTGTAGTGTTTCTGTGCAGCATCTGCAGTCATACGCTGACCTTTAGTCCAAAAACACTGCCTCCTGCATTTCCCATGATGCATCAGCATGGTGTTTTTAGAGCCGGGGGGGGGGCATTTAACAAATTCTGCTGAGGATTTCCACACGTCTGTCCGTCCAGCCGTGGCGTCCTGCAGCCCGAGGACCAATCAGATGAGCCGGACTGATATTTGACTGTTTCATGCTTACGGGGCGTTTTCACTGCTGGTGTGCTGGAGTGAGCAAAAAGCAGAGCTGACGTCATTATTTCCCTCTGAAGAGGACAGAAAAAGTAAATACGCTGATGGGTAAAGGGAGGGGAGGGCAGTGACGCTGACTGGAGGCCTCTGGACGGATCAGACAACGGACTGAAAACATCAACATGTTAAAATACGAGGCAGGAAATGTAAATGTGAAGTTGACTGTTCAGAGCAGGAGCTGAAACCTGCAGCTGGTCGACAGTCTTACAGAGAGATACTGCAGTTAAACGTTAGAGAGGAGGAGGAGGAGGAGGAGGAGGAGACAAAGAGGTGAGGAAGAGGTGGGGAGAGGAAGAGGAGGAAGAAGAAAGGAGTCTCTGAGGAGTAAAACACTGTTTGATGCTGTGACACCGAGTGTGTGTGTGTGTCTGGTTTATAAATGCTGATGAGTCTGGTTGTGATATTTAACGATGCTTCACTTAGACTTAAACTCATCTGCGTTTCCATGGCGACAGAAATCAACAGTGACGTTAATCAGTGAAGCAGAAACACATTAAGTGTAATATTTCAATAACTGACATCAGTGTGGACCGAAGCACACTGTTCACATGTCCTCCTATCTCATGTCACTCCCCTGTTTCTACCCATGATCCTCTCTGTCCTCATCCTGGTGTCTCAGTGACTGGTAGGTAGTAAAAGTGTTGGAACTGGTCCAGTAGATCACCTCAGATTGTCAGTGTGTGACAGCATCATGGAAAGGATCCCTACAGAGAGAGACCTGGAAGATCCTTTTGGTTTAACCACAAACAGCACACACACCAGACTACATTCACTAAAACAGGGATTTTAGAGAACAGGACACAGGAGCTGCTGCTCTTTGACTTAAAACACAAACTAACCAGCCGAGGCGGCAGCAGACCAGCAGCTCCTGTGTGCTGTGAGCTGAGGTGTTAGCAGGTCACACATTGTGTCGGGATGCTTCAGTAACTGTGCAGCACTTAGAACATCAGTTTATTTGGAGGAAACAGCGTCGCGGTGATTAAATGAGATGTTCCCGTCTGCAGTGGTTACCGTTGGAGTCAAACAGCGGCTGATAGCAGCTTACTGCACGTCAGACGTGTCGCTCTTTATTTCTGTCACAGTGCAGCGCCGCTCTGATGCACCGTTCAGATTTTCAGGTCCTTAAACACAACACCAGAATGTTTTATGTGTCTGTTCTGAAACTCAACGCTGTCAAAGTCTGGTTTAGCTCTTTGGTAACACTTCTGTCATTGAATGTTTCCAATAAGACAAATTCAGACTATTAATACCAGTTAATACCACTTAGAGGCTCTAAGGGGGGGAAAGGTGAGTAGTTATCTCCTTTACATCTCATCATTGTGCCGTTAGTGTGCCTCTGCTCTGAGTCTATTTATATTCTGTTTGTCTCGTCGTGTCCTGCCACTGACTGCTGCTGCAGTGACCCAGTTTCCCCAGAGGCTCAATCAACTTCCATCTGATTTAATTAACTTTGTGATGACTGTGAATAAAGATTCATATTCATGCATTCATTCATCGTGCAAACACACTGGAGGAAGGACGGCGCTGAAAGGGCCGGTTTAAGGAAGCTGAAGCATCGTCAGACACCATCATGATGTCATCACCATCCTAAAGGTTCATCCTCTGAGAAGCAGCAATACAATAAGGAAGTTTAACTTGATTTAATCAGGAGGTGAACAGTAATTTAGGGTAAGGGTAAAAATGGTATTTAGAGGGAAAGGGTTCATCCTCTGGGGACCCTGAACTTAAGTTAGTTCATGTTTCTACATTCACTATTGTTTTGGATTTATATTCAGTTCAGAGGGTTAATATTGAAAAACATCAACGTGTCCTGCTGCGATTTTTTTTAATTTTTTATATTAAACCAAATCAGAATCTTCCCTGAGCTTTCACCAACTGCTGTGAGAGACAAACGCAGCAGTACTTGGAGCTAAATGTTAGCATCAGCATGCTAACATGCTATAAGAACAGTAGAACGCTGATGTTGCTAATGTTTATCATGTTCGCCCTCTTTAGCTTTGCCTGTTAGCATGCTAACGTTTGTGAAGACATAGTTTGCGGTCACATGATTCTAATGACGTGTGACATGCAGATGGAGGGCAGGAAGTGACGAGCAGGAAGTGACGAGCAGGAAGTGATGAGCAGGAAGTGACGAGCAGGAAGTGAGTAGATGGGATGGAGGAAACTGTACTGTGCTAGTTTTTAGGAGGATATTACAGGTATGGTATAAAAAGGGATGATCTAAAAATTGTAACCCAACACTAGCGGTTGGACGAGCGGCTTTTCTTTTGTCATCCTGTGGAATAATCTATCGACAATCGATCAACGCTGTGGTGCCTCTTGACGTTAAGGTTGTTTAATAATGGACTAGCTAACGTTACAGAAGCAGCCTAAAGAGAACAACAGAACCATAATCAAACTGGAGGAGAAGCCAGAGCATCAATAACGTTCATCCTGAGCCACAGCTCATCACAGTCCATCACACAGCTGTTTCAGTACTTCACCGTCACAGCCCCACAGCATCAGCTCCCTCTGAGTAACCATGCTTAAAGCTGGAGGCTTTAAAATGGCGTCCACAAACCAACAGGTGGAGTCACGGCGACTGTGTCCACTTACTCTACTCTGGTTTCTCTGGATTGAAATGTGCTGCTTTGCCTCAAGTTCACCACGAATTTCTACATTTTATGGAAACAAGTCCACCTGCTGGTGGCGCTATGGTGGGAAGGCCACCACATTCAGAGGATTCCTCCCGTGGGAGCGACGGGCGTCTGCACAGGACGAGCGACACTGATACACCAGATAACAGCGGTCGTAAGAGAGAGAGTGGGTCGGCTCGTTATCACATCAGAGGCTGCAGCAGAGCCGCAGGATGGCACAGAAAGTGGACCAGCACAAAGTCTGGGAAAACAAGGCCAGAGAGAAGAGGGACAAACTCACCCCCCACTCAAGGACAGCTGTGTGTGTGTGTGTGTGTGTGTGTGTTGGGGAATAATAAGCAGGTTGCAGCCTGACGGTCGGAGGTGGAGCTGAGAATAGATCATTATTTGTTCCATAATCGATCTGGATCTTTATTCAATGACTGCGTCTGTTGTTTCTGTGTAAGAGGCCGTTGCTATGGACACCGTTCTGATAATGGTAGCAATACAATCATTTAAATAGTATTTCTGTCAGTATTTGGTGTCCTTTCTTCAGTATGAAGCTGTGTAATCAGCTGGATAAAGTCCTGCTCTGACCTGATGCATCACTGATGACAGCAGCTCACCTTTAGAATCGTTAATAGTTTATTAGCATAGAAATCAGACTGACGCCACAGAAACATGTAACTGTACCAAGACGGTTTAGTTTAGAGCGCTCCGTTTTAGCGCCTGTCTCTTTAAGAAAGCCCAGTCTGCTCTGATTGGTCGGCTCCCTGAGCAGGCACCGCCCACCGACGCCCTCATCCGCTCTACCGCCTCTGAAGGGGAAACACATTAGCGTAGCAACATGCTAACGGCGAACAACATGTGATCAACAGCGTGTGACATCACAAGCGGGGCCGAAACGTAACGCAGCGTTTTACACACAGAGAGAGAAGACAGGACGTCTGTTGTGTCTCCTTTAACTAGACTTCTTGTTGCTCCTGCTCTGGGTCTGGTCTGTGGGATGGACTGTTTGGTGCCCCCCCTCCCCGGTCACCTTCACCGTCGCCTCCCTGCAGCTCAGCTCCACTTTCCTCACCTGCAGCTCCCACAATGCCCTGCGGTAGGAAACAGGCGGCGACTCTGACGTGCAGAATCAAACCCTGCAGGCTGACGTCATTTATTCTCTCCTGTCCTCAGTGTTGAAAAAGATG
>NC_092017.1:28594524-28662024 GCF_042242105.1 Pempheris klunzingeri | reverse complement strand
AGCAGTACAATAGCGGGACAACAGCAGTACAATAGCGGGACAACAGCAGTACAACAGCGGGACAACAGCGGGACAACAGCAGGACAACAGCGGGACAACAGCGGGACAACAGCAGGACAACAGCGGGACAACAGCGGGACAACAGCAGGACAACAGCGGGACAACAGCGGGACAACAGTGGGACAACAGCAGGACAACAGCAGTACAATAGCGGGACAACAGCAGTACAATAGCGGGACAACAGCAGTACAACAGCAGTACAATAGCGGGACAACAGCAGTACAATAGCGGGAAAACAGCAGGACAACAGCGGGACAACAGCGGGAAAACAGCGGTACAACAGCAGGACAACAGCAGTACAACAGCGGGACAACAGCGGGACAACAGCGGGACAACAGCAGTACAATAGCGGGAAAACAGCGGGACAACAGCGGGACAACAGCGGGACAACAGCGGGACAACAGCGGGACAACAGCAGTACAACAGCGGGACAACAGCGGGACAACAGCGGGACAATAGCGGGAAAACAGCAGGACAACAGCAGGAAAACAGCGGGACAACAGCGGGAAAACAGCGGGACAACAGCGGGAAAACAGCGGGACAACAGCAGTACAATAGCGGGAAAACAGCGGGACAACAGCGGGACAACAGCAGTACAACAGCGGGACAACAGCGGGACAATAGCGGGACAATAGCGGGAAAACAGCAGGACAACAGCAGGAAAACAGCGGGACAACAGCGGGAAAACAGCGGGACAACAGCGGGAAAACAGCGGGACAACAGCAGTACAATAGCGGGAAAACAGCAGGACAACAGCAGGAAAACAGCGGGACAACAGCGGGACAACAGCGGGAAAACAGCGGGACAACAGCGGGACAACAGCGGGACAACAGCGGGACAACAGCGGAACAACAGCGGGACAACAGCGGGAAAACAGCGGGACAACAGCGGGAAAACAGCAGTACAATAGCGGGAAAACAGCAGGACAACAGCGGGAAAACAGCGGGACAACAGCAGTACAATAGCGGGAAAACAGCAGGACAACAGCGGGACAACAGCGGGACAACAGCGGGAAAACAGCGGGACAACAGCGGGACAACAGCGGGAAAACAGCAGGACAACAGCAGGAAAACAGCGGGACAACAGCGGGAAAACAGCAGTACAATAGCGGGAAAACAGCAGGACAACAGCGGGACAACAGTAGGACAATACTAGGACAACAGCAGGACAACAATGGGACAACAGCAGGACAACAATGGGACAACAGCAGGACAATACTAGGACAACAGCAGGACAACAGCAAAGCATACAAACACAGGAAGACAGACTGAGATAATCTGAGATACTCTAAAATACACCAAGACACTCTGAGAAACACCGAGACACTCAGATATACTCAGACATGAACTCAATGAGACTGCCTGACTAAATACATAATAACAAATGAATGATAATAATTCAGACACACTGAGATAGGACTGTATTGTGTAAGAGTCTATTTACTTACATTCTACGGGTTTAAACATGTCAACGGGAGTAAGAAAAATATATTGGTGAAAGTGTGTGTGTGTGTGTGTGTGTGTGTGTGTGTGTGTTGAGACCTGCAGCGACCCACTTAGAAGCTGTTTGAGGTGTGAAACCAGAGAACAGCTGAGCCGCGTTCTCCAACATTAACCCAGATAGGAAGCAGACCGTCCTGCCGGAGCACAGCAGCCTCACATCTGACTGCTGCTGAGGGCCTCAAACCATCAATCACTCTGAGATAATCTGAGATACACCAAGATAATCTGAGATACACCGAGATAATCTGAGATACACCGAGATAATCTGAGATACACCGAGATAATCTGAGATACACCGAGATAATCTGAGATACACCGAGATAATCTGAGATACACCGAGTTAACCTGAGATACACCGAGATAACCTGAGATAATCTGAGATACACCGAGATAATCTGAGATACACCGAGATAATCTGAGATACACCGAGATACACCGAGATAATCTGAGATACACAGAGATAATCTGAGATACACTGAGATATTTAGAGATACACTGAGATATTTAGAGATACACAGAGATAATGTTAGATATTAAGAAAAACACTAAAACATTCATAGATGCACTGTGCTATATTGTGAATACTGTGAGATCTTCAGAGACACTGTGTTCAGAGATGGATGTAGAGATTTAGAGATACAGATACTAAGAGTGTGATGCTAACAGACACCTGCTGCTCAGTGGAGCATGAAGCCAAAAACGGTCCTCTTTTCGGGTGTTAAAGTACCCCGACCTTCCTCATGGTTGGGCCCATAGAGCCTGGAGGACTAGCGTCTCAGGCCTGCTGAGCTGGCTAACTTCCTGTTAGCCTTCCGCTAACTTCCTGTGGCTAACTTTAATAGGGATGAACTGGTTTAGTTGTTTGGCTCCTCTACATTTTCCACATGGATCAAATTGTGATGGTGAAACTTGTTTGGTCACGGTTTGGCCACTATGACAAACTGGAGACCTTCCTGTGGGGGTGGGGGGGGTCTGTCTGTCTGTCTGTCTGTCTGTCTGTCTGATTTCCGCTCTGGCTTTCTTAAAGTGGACATGACATCAAATTCCTCACAAACAAAAACAAGAGGGAACTGCTTCACTCCTCCACGAAGGTGAAAACATCCATTCAGGCCTTAAAGAACAATGAAGGAATCATAAAAACAGCCCTAACATTTACTATTATTTATTATTGTTGTTACCATACAGATAAACCAGCTGAAGGACTGAAACATTAAATGGAGCTCCTGACTGATTATCGTCAGCACTTTGACACCTTACATGTCACATCTGAACTGATCTTTATCATCAACATTAAACTCCATCAGCTCACATTGTGTCAGAGATTCATCCAAACCGGTCGGCTCGGCGGCTCATTTACGTATATTTAGGACTCCGTATAAACCGGATCAAAGGACTCGTTGAGGGTAAAACTCGTCACTGAGACATTTGTGTTATGGGTCCACATGTCAAATCATCAACATCATCAGTAATCACTTCTGGAATAAAGCAGCAGACGAGACGAATATTAAAGAGGAGGAGAAGACTGCATCAGGGAATGGGAGCCATAAATCAAACTGTAATTGGTAATAGGTAGAGAGTGTGTGTGTGTGTGTGTGTGTGTGTGTGTGTGTGTGTGTGTGTGTGTGTGTGTGTGTGTGTGTGTGTGTGTGTGTGTGTGTGTGTGTCTCTATGTGTGTGTGTGTGTGTGTGTGTGTGTGTGTCAGAGCAGAGCCTCCATAAAGACGATGCTGATTTAGTGCTGAGTCCATCAGAGAGGAAGCTCCTCATCACAGTCGTCATGTGACCGTGGACACACTGCTGCTTTAACAGGCTTTAAACAGGCCCCCCCCAGAGGGTCCAGTCCTGCCCCCCCAGAGGGTCCAGTCCGGCTCCCCCAGAGGGTCCAGTCCGGCCCCCCCCAGAGGGTCCAGTCCTGCCCCCCCAGAGGGTCCAGTCCTGCCCCCCCAGAGGGTCCAGTCCGGCCCCCCCAGAGGGTCCAGTGTCAAAATGACAGCAGACAGTTTTGTACTCTTACACTAAACCAGAGGAAACCTGTGGAGTCATTACTTAAAGGTTACTATGCTGTGATTTTACTGCTCCGCCCCCCTGGAGATCAAACTGGGCTGCATGTGGCCCCTGAACTAAAATGAGTTTGACCCCCCCCCCCCGGTCCACAGCCTCTACGGGTGCCGTCACAGCCAGCAGAGTCTCCGTAACACCCACCAACACACAAGGCTTCAAATGTCCCACAGCTGAAGTGCTTGTGAAGCTGGAGTGAAGCTGGAGTGAAGCTGGAGTGAATCTGGAGTGAAGCTGGAGTGAAGCTGGAGTGAAGCTGGAGTGAATCTGGAGTGAAGCTGGAGTGAAGCTGGAGTGAAGCTGGAGTGAAGCTGGAGTGAAGCTGGAGTGAAGCTGGACGGCTCCTGGCTCGGGTCTAAAGTGATCAGTGAAAGTGTTTCCTACAAAGAGTCAGCAGAGCTCTTCATAAAGCTCAAACTGTGACGCTGCTTCACTCATCTGGACACATTCAGACTGTCGTTGTGTCTGAGACCTGATTCAACATCATGTTGAACTAGAAACCCTGAAAGAGTGTGTGTGTGTGTGTGTGTGTGTGTGTGTGTGACTGACCTTTGGCCTGCTGCAGGTCTGAGCTCAGTTCCTGCTCTGATTGGTTGGGAGGCCTGTAGGGTGGGGGCTGTCTCAGAGGGGGCGGGGCTGCACCTGGTTGCTGTGGAGACAGAAAACAAACTAACTAACAAACATGGCCTCTGTGTGTGTGTGTGTGTGTGTGTGTGTGTGTGTGTGACTGAACCCTCCAGCTTGGTCTGCTGAGGCGGCGGCGCCCCCTGCTGGACGCCACAGGCCTCACAGCCTGAGGTCACTCAGCCAGGCTGTGTTTCCAGGTGTGAAACAGGTTTTTACACAGAACCCTTGAAGACTGAAGTCTTAACGTGAAGATTAATTGTTGTTTCTTTCAGTGAACTCTGGCAGGAGTGAGTTTCATGACGAGTTCTTTCAGAGCCTCTTTTTTGTTTCCAGTCACACCTGATTTCATTTGTCAGCACTTATTCTCCCACTGATCCAGGGTCAGCGGTGATCAGACCCTTTATTTCCCCTTCTTAGGATTCATTTATCTCACAGAGCTTAAGTTTATTTCACTTACTTCTTTATTACTGTTATTATTAGAATTATTATTATTATTTGTATACTGTGCGGTATTAGTACTTTCACTGTGCGGTATTAGTACTTTCACTGTGCGGTATTAGTACTTTTACTGTGTGGTATTAGTACTTTCACTGTGCGGTATTAGTACTTTTACTGTGCGGTATTAGTACTTTTACTGCTAACAGAGTATTTTACTGTAACAGAGTACTTTTACTGTGTGGTATTAGTACTTTTACTGTGTGGTATTAGTACTTTTACTGTGTGGTATTAGTACTTCTGTCCATTGAATCAAACGCTGTCGTTGCCATAGAAACCAAACATGAGGAAGATGCTGCTCTTACCGGAGACTCTGTCCTCTTCGCTTTGTGTTTACTGTAGCTGGGAGCTGTCAGAGACACAGGCTGAAACACACACACACACACACACACACACACACACACACACACACACACACACACACACACACACAGGTTATGAACTTCACAGCATGAGTTTGTACTGTGTGTGTGTGTGTTCATGTCGGACAGGTGGGCTCATAACTGCTAACCTGACACATGCTAACATGCTAACATGCTAACACCAACATACAGGCCTATTAGGGAACCAGCACGACGACAGGAAACTCTGCTGCTGTTCAGCCTGACCTCGTGGACGCCTCATCTGGCATCATGTCTGCAGCAGTTAATGCCTCACATCAAATCTACAAAACTACACATTCAACAGCAGCGACACTAATCAAAGTAAAGCACAGCTGTAGGGGCACCCTTTCAAAATAAAACTTGCAGAGAAACATTTCCGGTGATGTTAGCGGTCATAATTTGGTCTGGTTTAAGCAGCCAAACTCTGTGGTTAGGTTTAGGAAACGGTGATGCTCAGCGTGAAGAGGAGTACGACAGTTCTGTATGTGAAGTTACATCAGTTAAAATAACTCAGTGCTGACTTTTGGTTTGGTTTTCTCCCGAGTCAAAGTCTGAACCATCAGACCTCCTCGACCTCCACACGGTTTTATTTTTTATATTGTAAACCAGTCTTATGTTGTATTATTCTATTTTAGACTGTACATATTTTATATTTTCATATATTTGTTCCTTTTTTACTATTGTTTTTGTGCCTTAAGTGTTGGTTGTCTTGTGGGGTGTCTGTCTGTACTGCTGCCGTGACAAAGTAGTTTCCTGTGAAGGATTAATAAAGGAACTATTCTAAACTGACACACGACAGGCTGTTTCTTTTAGCAGACAGTTTTTGTAGCCGATATTTTGCCAAAAAGTGAGCCGAATCGGCCGTTAGCAGCTCCTGTCTGCAGTGGATCCCTGGATGTTCAGACAACTGTCAGTGGATCACTGAGAGACTGAAGGAACCTTAAAAACAGACAGATTCTCTATGAGGTTCTGCAGCCTCTGTTTTCTGGAGGATTATTCTGGACGGGCATCAGAGACGGCGCCAAGCAGCACGGTGAACATTTCCTTCGCCACCTCCCCTGTGACGTTAATATAGTGTGAATGGGGCGTGTTCGTACCCGTGGAGTCGCCGACAGGCTCTGGACGATGAAGACGACGGGGCTCGGAGCAGATTTGATGGCATTGACGGCCTCCTCGTGACTGGCAGCTCGCAGGTCAACACCTGACACCTGCACACAGTGAAATGTTGAGATTAGAGGACAAATACTTCTTCTCCTTTCTCAGGTGTGACGCTGTAGGTGGAGGAAAACATGTTATACTTCACAGCTAAACACGTTTTGAAGGGTAATACCGGCACTTTTAATCCTATTTACACATACACTTGTGTCTAAATGACTGGTACATACAAAAAGTTCAGTAGATCAGCCACCAGACTCCATTCACAAAAACATCATTTCTTTTAGCTGTCAGGACACAGGAGCTGCTGCTCTGCTGCTGCCTCCATCAGTTAGTGTGTTTCTGTCGTTGTTTGATTTGCTGTTCTAAAGTGTTCAGATCCATACTAACCCTGTAAAACACCAAAGTCATACAGTACAATACAGTACAAAGTCCTGTGTTCTGTGAGGTAAAATGGGTGTTTTTGTCAATGGAATCTGGTGTGTTTGCAGAGAACAATAAAATGGCCGTAAAACAGTCTTACAGGTCAGAAAGAGACAGAAAGTGAAGTGAAGTACACAGCAGAGTACAGTAGAGTACTTAGGCCTCATGGTACTTAAGGTTAGACTGTAGCTCTGCAGGCAAAATGTCTTTATTTTTATCTTTGTTTAACCAGAAACAGACGTTTATCTACAGAGCCACCAGACTCCATTCATGAAAAGACTCATTTTAGCTCATTATGTATAATTTCAGGGTTAAGTTCTTTTGGTGCACACACATCATGTCCTCCCAATATATAACTATATAACTGTATATAACTATATAACTGTATCACCAGAGGCACACTGGGACTAAACAATTCATTTTACAGCCATGAAGCTGAGGCGTACACTACTGCAGCTGTGAACCCAGGTATTAGACCGAGCCCTACCTCCAGGATCTTGTCTCCGGTCTTCAGACACTGTGTTTTAGCTGCAGGGCTGTTCGTTAAAACCTGCTTGATGAAGATTCCCTTCAGTTCCTCTCCGTTCCTCAGGCGCTTGATGACGTGACGACCTCCCACGATGCTCAGGCCCAAAGACTGGCCGTCCTCGGGCCACACCTCCACCCTGCGGGGCAGAAACACCACTTATGGTTCTTTTTTTATATATTATATATATATATTGTTATATTTTTTTAAACATTTTATTTTGTCTTTAATTCTAATTCAGTATCATAACTCATTTATATTTAATGTTTTCTTCTTTCTGACTTCTGAGTACTTTTTAATTCTACTTTCTTATTTTTCCTGGTGTTTACTGTGAGCACCAACACAGCAGGAGCTTTTCTTAAATAAGTCAGTAAATACACCTGATTTTGGTGACATTTACCAGTTTAAGTGTGTGTGTGTGTGTGTGTGTGTGTGTGTGTGTGTGTGTGTGTGTGTGTGTGTGTGTGTGTGTGTGTGTGTGTGTGTGTGTGTGTGTGTGTGTGTGTGTATGTGTGTCTCTGATTGACTTCATACTTTCTGGAGATGAAGGTCAAGAACATTTTTACTGTTTCAGCCTCATCAGGGTCACAAAACACTTTTAAATTAGTAATAAAGTAAAATAAATAGAACTATTAATGAATTACTTCCAAATCTGTCACACACATCATTTATTGATACTAATCTTATTGTGATTAATGAAAAGCACAAAGTGTTTTTAAAGTGCGGCAGCTCAGACCTGTTTTCCACATGACTGGTAAACCTGTTGATGTGTGTTACCTGCGGGGGGGTCCCCAGTGACTGAAGGTGGGGGTTTCCTCGCCCTCCCCCTCCTCTCTCTCGGGAAGAAACGACCCTCTGATTGATAGAGACGCTCCCCCCTGGCTCCGCCTCTTCCTCCTGTCAGTGTCGGTCATCCTGAGGGACAGTTTCACTCATCAGATTCACAGAGAAACAACGTCTTTATCCTCTTTTCTGCATATGCTGCTGTATAAATGACTGCTAGCTCTGACAAGTGTTGGAGCTGGTCCAGTACAACGAGCTGCAAAAGAGATTTGATCTTCAAAGAAACCAGAGTCCACTGAGAAAAACAGTGATTTTAGTTCACAGAACACAGGAGTTATTGGTCGACTGCTGCCTGCATCAGTTAGTTTGTTGTGTTATTGGGTATATTGTGCTGAATCTGAACTAAACCTTTTAAACACCAAAATCACACACTAACACAAACAAAACAACCAGTCCAGAAAGCAGTAGAACAGCAGCTCCTGTGTCCTGTGAGGTAAAATCAGTGTTTTTCTCAATGTAGTCTGGTGTGTTTGAAGAGCGACATAACGACTGTTTGTGGTTAAACCAAAAGGATCTTCCAGGTCAGAAAGAAACAGAAGTGCAGAAATAAAGAGTCAGTAACAGCATTAGTGCAAAAACAAGAGATATAACAAATATAAAAAGAAGAATTTTAGAGAAAAAGTTTCTAAAATGATGCACAAATAATATATATATATATAAATAACAACTGAAACTGAAAATCTGGAAAAGCAGTAAATGTAAATAGTAACCAGATGTGACCAGAGCAGGTGTCAAACTGGACGTTACATCAATAAACACGTTTTGATTTGATTAAATAACTTTCACCATAACACTATTAAACTCTCTGACTCCTGCCTGGAACAGACTTCACTTCATTCCAGGACTTTCCAGTCAGTGTTACTACATGTTTAACCAGGAGAGGGCGACACAGGACTGAGAAACAACCAGGAGGACACACAGGGAGGAGGAAGAAGAGGAGCAGGAGGGGGAGGAGGAGGAGGAGGAGGTAGAGGGAGGAGGAGATAGAGAGAGGAGGAGGAGGAGATAGAGGAGGAGGTAGAGGAGGAGGAGAAGGAGGAGATAGAGGGAGGAGGAGGAGGAGGTAGAGGAGGAGGAGAAGGAGGAGATAGAGGGAGGAGGAGGAGGAGGAGAAGGAAGAGATAGAGGGAGGAGGAGGAGGAGGAGGAGAAGGAGGAGATAGAAGGAGGAGGAGGAGGAGGAGGAGGAAGAGATAGAAGGAGGAGGAGGAGAAGGAAGAGATAGGGGGAGGAGGAGGAAGAGAAGGAGGAGATAAGAGGGAGGAGGAGGAGAAGGAGGAGATAGAAGGAGGAGGAGGAGAAGGAGGAGATAGAAGGAGGAGGAGATAGAGGGAGGAGGAGGAGGAGGACGAGGAGAAGGAGGAGGAAGAAGAGATAGAGGGAGGAAGAGGAAGAGGAGATAGAGGGAGGAGGAGGAGGAGGAGGAGACAGAGGGAGGAGGTAGATACTGACTCTGTGTCTGTGTCGGTCAGAGTGAGCTCAGAGTCGACTTCACTGTCTCTGGAGTCTGGAACACCTGAGAGCACAAACAGGACAGAGGTGATGAATAAAGGGTCACTGCTGTTTCTACAGTCTGCTGAGGGAACGACTGCTGGGTACAAAGAGTGACCAGGAACAGACATTAGTGCACTCAGAGCCACCAGACTACATTCACAAAAACACTAATTTTAGAGAACAGGACACAGGAGCTGCTACTCTGCTGCTGCCTCCATCAGTCAGTGTGTTTGTGTTACTGAGTGACTTTGGTGTTTTAATCACAATATCTGAGTAACACAACAACAACACACTGACTGATGGAGGCAGCAGCAGAGCAGCAGCTCCTGTGTCCTGCTCTCTAAAATCCCTGTTTTAGTGAATGTAGTCTGGTGTGTGTGCTGTTTGTGGTTAAACCAAAAGGATCTTCCAGGTCTCTCTCTGTAGGGATCCTTTCCATGATGCTGTCACACACTCAGAATAACACTCTGAGCCTGTCAGTGGATCAAACACTTTTACTACCTACCAGTCGTTCAGACACCAGGATGTGGACAGAGAGGATCATGGGTAAAAAACACAAGGATGATAACTGTGATCTGTTAGATATTTATTCTGATCAGATCTTCATCCTGATTCAGGACTGAGCTTCATTCCATTAATTCTGTATCTGAGGTCAGAATCTCACACTTTCCTTACTGTAGCTGTTAGCAGAGCTTTCGACCACACCTCACTGCTTTCTTCAGTGAAGGGAACCTAAACACGAAGAAGGCCATGGGATGATGTGGTCGAGAGCTCTGTTTGAATCTGTGTCCCTGTGTTGGGCTCCGCTCTCTGACCGACTGTGGGAGGAGGGAATAAAGATTCAGACCCAGCAGCAGGTTTCCTGCAGACGTGACGTCCTCCTGGTCTGAACCCAGCAGGTCCTCCTCATCCAGGAGCTGTGTCCTCCACGTCTGGAGGAGAAAACAGTCCAGTTACACCACAAACCACCTACTCTATAGTGTGTGTGTGTGTGTGTGTGTTAGTGTGTAGTGGAGGTCTATAGTGTGTGTGTGTGTGTGTGTGTGTGTGTGTGTGTAGTGGAGGTCTATAGTGTGTGTGTGTGTGTGTGTGTGTGTGTGTGTGTGTGTGTGTGTAGTGGAGGTCTATAGTGTGTGTGTTAGTTAGTCAGTGTGTCAGTGTGTAGTGGAGGTCTATAGTGTGTGTGTGTGTGTGTGTGTTTGTGTGTGTGTGTGTGTGTAGTGGAGGTCTATAGTGTGTGTGTTAGTTAGTCAGTGTGTTAGTGTGTAGTGGAGGTCTATAGTGTGTGTGTGCTAGTTAGTCAGTGTGTCAGTGTGTAGTGGAGGTCTATAGTGTGTGTGTGTGTTAGTTAGTCAGTGTGTCAGTGTGTAGTGGAGGTCTATAGTGTGTGTGTGTGTTAGTTAGTCAGTGTGTCAGTGTGTAGTGGAGGTCTATAGTGTGTGTGTTAGTTAGTCAGTGTGTCAGTGTGTAGTGGAGGTCTATAGTGTGTGTGTGTTAGTTAGTCAGTGTGTCAGTGTGTAGTGGAGGTCTATAGTGTGTGTGTGTTAGTTAGTCAGTGTGTCAGTGTGTAGTGGAGGTCTATAGTGTGTGTGTGTGTTAGTTAGTCAGTGTGTCAGTGTGTAGTGGAGGTCTATAGTGTGTGTGTGTGTTAGTTAGTCAGTGTGTCAGTGTGTAGTGGAGGTCTATAGTGTGTGTGTGTTAGTTAGTCAGTGTGTTAGTGTGTAGTGGAGGTCTATAGTGTGTGTGTTAGTTAGTCAGTGTGTTAGTGTGTAGTGGAGGTCTATAGTGTGTGTGTGCTAGTTAGTCAGTGTGTCAGTGTGTAGTGGAGGTCTATAGTGTGTGTGTGTGTTAGTTAGTCAGTGTGTCAGTGTGTAGTGGAGGTCTATAGTGTGTGTGTGTGTTAGTTAGTCAGTGTGTCAGTGTGTAGTGGAGGTCTATAGTGTGTGTGTTAGTTAGTCAGTGTGTCAGTGTGTAGTGGAGGTCTATAGTGTGTGTGTGTTAGTTAGTCAGTGTGTCAGTGTGTAGTGGAGGTCTATAGTGTGTGTGTGTGTTAGTTAGTCAGTGTGTCAGTGTGTAGTGGAGGTCTATAGTGTGTGTGTGTTAGTTAGTCAGTGTGTCAGTGTGTAGTGGAGGTCTATAGTGTGTGTGTGTTAGTTAGTCAGTGTGTTAGTGTGTAGTGGAGGTCTATAGTGTGTGTGTTAGTTAGTCAGTGTGTCAGTGTGTAGTGGAGAGAAGAACCACTAAAGATCGAGGACTCAGCTGATCCAGGTTTCTCTCTTTACTGAACTCCTCCTCACCTCCTCGGCTCCTCTGGACAAGCTGAGTTTCCACTCCTCCCAGGATGGAGGAGGCTTCCTGGGGAGGGAGCCCGTGCTCTCCTCCACTTTCTCCTTCGTCTCCTCCTCCTCCTCCTCCTCGTCCACGGCCATCTCCCTGCCCTCCTCCACCAGCAGGAGGCCGGAGGTCCGGGGGAGGGAGGTGTAGCGAGGCAGACCTCCATCCAGGATCAGCTCCTGCTCCTCCTCCTCCTCCTCTTCCTCCTCCTCCTGACGAAGGTCTTCTGGCAGGATGGAGCCGTCACCGAAACCCTGAAACACAAACAACAGAAAAATAGATCAGTGAAAAGGTCAAAGGTCGAATCAGGTTTACAAGAAGTTTCTGATTCAAGTTTGAGGTGAATCTTAAATCCAGTTTGGCCTCTTGGTTTGATATGATGTCACCTTTCATGTTGAAAGACCCTTTAAAAGGTGCACTGTGCTCAGCATCAGATCAATATCAGAGTCCATGTGTGGGCCAGAGAAATGAAACATATTCTGTAATTATGGGTTTTTCTCCCCCTGGTCCCCCCCTGTCCACATCCTGGTAGGTAGTAAAAGTGTTGGAACTGGTCCAGTAGATCACCAGTAGATCACCTCAGCCAGCAGCCACCAAACGGGCTGCAATGGCTGCAACGTGATCCTTTGGGACAACTGCACCTGATCACAGTAGGTCCACTAAAAGAGCTTGTTTGATCCACTGACAGGCTCAGAGTGTTATTCTAAGTGTGTGACAGCATCATGGAAAGGATCCCTACAGAGAGAGACCTGGAAGATCCTTTTGGTTTAACCACAAACAGCACACACACCAGACTACATTCACTAAAACAGGGATTTTAGAGAACAGGACACAGGAGCTGCTGCTCTGCTGCTGCCTCCATCAGGTAGTTTGTTTGTGTTACACAGATATTGTGATGGATCTTAAAACACCAAAGTCACACAAAAACACAAACACACTAACTGATGGAGGCAGCAGCAGACCAGCAGCTCCTGTGTTCTGTGATGTAAAATTAGTGTTTTTGTGAATGTAGTGTGGTGTGTTTGATGAGAACGACATAACGGCTGTTGTTATGTAGCTGATGTGGTTTCAGCAGGATCCTTTAACACATTTTAATCGACACCCTGCAGCCAATCAGAGCGGAGTATTCACGCAGACCGTGGTATGAAGTCACGTGTGTGTGATGGACGTACATGAGAAAGTCACTCACAGACTGAAGTAGAAGGACATGTGTGGGTGAATACAGGTGTGTGTGAGTGTACACGTGTTAAACATGAATATTTACTCCTGGATATGAAGATGGAGGAGTGAAAGTTCTCCTGATGTTTCAGTTACGGCTCACAGGTCCTTCTGTTGTTAAATACGTAGTCATGTATACACACGTACATAAAAACCTACAGACTCTAAGATATCACCTTTTCCAAAACTAAACTCTAAAGTTTTAAAGTTGTGAAAGTAGCTGGAAGCACTTTATGTAAAACACAGGCCAACCGTCTGGATCAATGTTCTCTTTTCTCTTTTCTTCTTCTTACAAGTACTTTAAATCAGAGGTGAAGAAGACCAGGAACATTACTTTGATTCTGAGCCAGACCAGATTTGAGAATTAAATTCAGGGCAGAAGTGATAGAGATGAACGGAGGATCCACCGTGCCAGTCATCCGTCCAGCGGATCGACCTGAGCTGCGGGTAAATGAAGAGTCTCGTTAAATCAGCCGAGCTGTGAGATCCGGAAGCTTCGAGCCGTCTGCCTCCTCGGTGGAAGAACTCAAACTGCAGCTCGCAGTAAATCTAAAACTTGACTGACTTTGAACATTAGCCTTCATCTCTGAACACATAAAGGTTTTGTCCAACTCCCCAAAGAGCCTCCCTCAGCAGATACTGGGGGGATATCCTGTTCTTAACATTACGATGCAGACATTAGCCCGCGCCGGGAAATATTAATGACAACACTTAGGCTAATTTCCATCGACGAAGCCTCATCGTCAAGGACTCTGCTCCTCTTCTTTTAATTTGGGCCTGGGAAGCCGGCCCATCACGGCTGTATAATGGAGGTGAGGAGCAGACGGCGGCAGCGGCAGAGAGCTCATAACGCTAACAGGATGTTCTGCAGACTGATGTGTATTGGCCCTGACTGCCTGGCCTCATATTCATAAGATTTAAAGACGCCGTCATTTAATATCTGTGCCATTAGGCGATGAGGACAGCTGGGATGACGACTTGGTCGATTGAGGCTCTCTGCAGCGGCGGGCTGCAGGGCGGCACTGCGGGCAGCGTGCTGCTGCAGCCGCGGGGTCGAATCCCTCAAATTAGACTACATGTAGAGCTGAGGGTCATCAGACCAGGGAGCTCTCAGTCAGACCGCTAGATCCTGTGATCTGGATCTTTTACTGCACAAATAAATAAATAAATAAATAGATAAATCACAGTCAGAGTTTTAACCCAGAGTCCTCTCTGTCCACATCCTGGTAGGTGGTAAAAGTGTTGGAACTGGTCCAGTAGATCACCTCAGCCAGCAGACACCAAACGGGCTGCAATGGCTGCAACGTGATCCTTTGGGACAACTGCACCTGATCACAGTAGGTCCACTAAAAGAGCTTGTTTGATCCACTGACAGGCTCAGAGTGTTATTCTAAGTGTGTGACAGCATCATGGAAAGGATCCCTACAGAGAGAGACCTGGAAGATCCTTTTGGTTTAACCACAAACAGCACACACACCAGACTACATTCACTAAAACAGGGATTTTAGAGAACAGGACACAGGAGCTGCTGCTCTGCTGCTGCCTCCATCAGTCAGTGTGTTTGTGTTATTGTGTGTTAAACAAATAATATGTTGGATCTGAACAAACCCTTTAAAACACCAAAGTCACACAACCATAATTACCTGGATATATATAAGGATCTGCAACTCCTGTGTTCAATGACTGATTTTGTCAATGGAGTCTGGTGGACCTACTGTGATCAGGTGCAGTTGTCCCAAAGGATCACGTTGCAGCCATTGCAGCCCGTTTGGTGTCTGCTGGCTGAGGTGATCTACTGGACCAGTTCCAACACTTTTACTACCTACCAGTCACTCAGACACCAGGATGTGGACAGAGAGGATCATGGGTAGAAACAGTGGAGTTCTCCTTTGAAGAACCCTTCAGGAATGTGGACCAGCTTCTACAATAATCAGGTAAATGAGGCGTTTTAACGACGTGTCCTCGTCTCTTCAGATGTTGCAGAAGACCTGAATGATTTTGATAACAGACATCAATGGAGGATGAGTAACAATCAATAAAATACACAATAAAAGGACCTGAAGTGAGCACGGGGACGTGTGTCAGACGTTTCTTTTACAGCAACCAGGGTAAAAGAAACGGTGGCAGTAAAGTTGATGGTTGGTGTCACCAAGTTCTTTGTCTTGTATTCATTTGTTAAATCGGTTTGATCTGTGGCCGCCGCCGCCACCACCGCTCTTTGTCTGCACAAAGCAGATCAGAATGTGATGGCAGCCTGTAACTACAGCAGCGGCAGCCGTCTTCTACATATGACCTCTGAAAGTTAACGAGGTGTGGATGTGTAACGGGGGTCTCTCTCTGGTCAGCGGGCTGGCGTGACAGAGAACGATCCGGCGGTGAAGTGACAGCGCCGACCCAGCTGTCTTTATGGAAACCCATCAGAGACCTGTGGGCTGTGAAATACCCTCTTCAGCCAAATGGGCTGCATATAAAACAGGAAATAAAACAGCGGCACAGAGGACGGCAGCAGGAGGAGGACAGAAGTACACAGCAGAGTACAGTACAGTACTCAGTACTTAAGATTAAACTTTAGTACTGTAGGTAAAATGACTTGGAAGATCTTTTTTGTTTTAGCAGAAACAGCTGTCATGTCGCTCTCTTCAAACACACCAGACTCCATTCACAAAAACAGCAAATTTACCTCACAGAGCAAAGGAGCTTACTGGTCCACTGCTGCCTCCATCAGTTAGTTTATTCTGTATTATTGTGCGACTTTGGTGTTTTAAAGGTTTATTTCAGATCCGACACAATATGTGTGGCACCCAAAATAATACTAACAAACTAATAGTGGCAGACCAGCAACTCCTGTGTTCTGAGAAGTAAAATCAGTAGTTTAGTCAATGGAGTCTGGTGTGTGTGAAGAGAGCGATACAACAGCCGTCTGTGGTTAAACCAAAAGGATCCTACAGATCACCAGAACATTAAATCAGGTTTAAAAAACTTTTTCTTTAATTGTAGAATGGGTTTTAGTCAAAAGTCAGGAGGATTAACCTACTTTGTTATGTGGTGTGTAATAGTAAGATCCTTATCTGAGCTGCACAACACATGGACTCTGATACTGATCTTATAATAAGAGGAGATAAAAATCTCATCAACTTGTGCAAACACATTATTATCTTGTGTGCACACAATACACCAGTCTCCAGTCTCTTTAGTGGTTTTCAACATAAATGTGTCTGTGCGCCCACAAAATATGAGAAAAGACATTTGAAGTTGAGCCCCGGAGTAAAAATATGAGCCTAAAAATCTAATCATCCACATCGGACTGATGCTCAGTGAAGCTCGATTGTCCCGTTTGCTTCTCAAAACGAGACTCACTTTTACAGTAAAGCAAAGAAAGAAGATTTATTATTTATCGTTCATTTATTATTTAATTTACTATGAATAGTTCTTCTGTCCTCAACTCAACAGAGCTGCAGTGGGACTTCAGGCCCGTCCACACCGAGACAGACGACGACGACGACGACGACGACAGCAGCGATGTGGGCGTCTGCACGGATGTAAAAAGCAGCGCTCCACCCGTGTTGTAGCTCAGGTCAGAGGGTACAGTTTTCTACTGGACTGCCTTAATGTCAGACGCTCTGTTTCCATTTCTGTGGCTTTGAAAGAGCCGTAGTGGACGAGGAGGAGCTGGAAGGAGGAGCTATCTGTACCACAGCTCCTCATTTCATCACAGAATCCTGAATCAGTGGCTGATCTGGTCACAGAGATCTGATTTCAGGTTAAAATGTGGGCGCTCACTTGCTGTTAGGACACGCTGCTCTGAAAGTGCCTCCAGAGATGTCAGCGGCCTGAAGGTCGACCGCACGTCAGACGAGTCTCAGTCGACAGAGTTTTAATTGGTCGGTTTGTTACAGGAAAAAAAAAAAAAAGGAGCCGTTTCTTGTCCAGATTAGGTAAAAAAATTTTGAAAATTTGAAAGGACTGACACAGGAAGTGCTGTTTCCTGCAGTTTTTAGTTATTAATATTTACAGATGCTTTACATGTGGCATCATCTCTGTGGTTTATAGTGTAGAAACAAATCAAACACCTGTTTAAACTACAGATTCACCGTGAGCGCTGTGGTTCGGACCTTTGCAGCCACTACTGCAGTGTTCAGTGTTCAGATGCTGGAGGACCAAAGTGTCCTCAGAGTACCCCCCCCCCCCCCCAAACACTCCCCTCCACCCCCCCGACTCACTTAAGAGAGAGATGCTGCTGGTGGAGCTGATAGAGCACTTTATACCATCCAGCCATCCAGCTGAGTCAGCAGCTTCACAGAGACAGAGAGGAGGGAGAGGAGAGATTAAGGAGAGGAGGGAGGGAGGAGAGGAGGGAGGAGAGGAGGGAGGGAGGGTGAGAGAAGGTGAAAGAGAGGAGAGAGATGACAGAGAAACGAGGTGAGAGAGAGGAGAGATGAAGGAGCGAGAGAAAAGACCACAGAGGTGAGATGAAATAAAAGAAGACAAAAGATGAACAGAAACGTTTCCATAGTGACAAGATGCACCAATTTATCTCCTGCACCTCAATCATCTCCTGCACCTCCTGCACCTCCTGCACCTCCAGCACCTCCTGCACCTCCTGCTTGTCCTGCACCTCCATCATCTCCAGCACCTCGCTCTCAGTCCCTTTTGTCCATTTGCAGGAAAACACAGAAGAAGAGTGGCACCGTCGTGGCCTCTTCTTTGGACCAGGTTCCCTTGAACGGGTTCCTCTGAGTTGTTTTAACACAGTTTTGCTTCTCGACTCTCAGTTTAAAGAGTCCAAATCAGCTGATTCTGCTGCCTTTATGTGGCAGATTTATTCTCACTTTAGACAGAAATATCTAACGTGAGAATAAATCAGCCACAGATCATCTCAACTCATCAGAACTCGGTTGTTTGCCTCCATCAACTAGTCAGGTTACAGTTTCCATCAGTGTCTGTTCAGACCTGAGATCAGAGTCACTGATTCAGTATCAGCCAGACGTGAATATGGTCGCAGTCTGCTTCTGATCCTGAACGAGGCAGCAGCAGTCCAGCAGCTCTTAAATCCCTGTTTTTATGAATGGAGTCTGGTGAGAGTGATATAACGGCTGTTCGTTTCATCTTTGATCCCGTCAGACACCAAAATCCAAATCAGTTCATCCTCCAGTCTGAGTGGATGTTTGGGCCAAAGCTGAATAAAGTCCCTGCAGGTGTTCCTGAGACATCGTGTTCATGGGAATGACTCGGACAGACGGACAGACGGACACGCCTCTGTCCTCGGCATAAAAAGGTTTCTGCACATACTGGCAGATAAACTATCATCTTATTTTCTAACCTTTAAAACCCCCAAACTCCTAAAAACAGCAGGAGCTGAGACCTGCTGCAGCACTGTTCACCTCTCCGCTCCCGTCTTTTCATCTTTTTGATGATCCAACCGAACAGCAGACAGCTCACAGTGAACTCTGAGAGTTTATGTTATCAGAGGTCATCCTCCAGCAGACATCAGCGTCTGTGTCGTCCTGCTTTACAGCCGCTTAAATCCAGGCTGAACTCTGAGTCCGTTTCTCTCCATTCCCGTCACGCTGCACATATTTATTTACATTTATTTATTCCTCCATTTAGTTTTCTTTACAGTCACATTCCTTGGCAGCGCTGCTCCTCTGGTACCCAGACCAATAAACTACACTGAAGTGAAATGAGTTAAGAGGGGAGGAGATAAAGAACGAGGAGGAGGGGGGAGACTGTGGAAGATGAAGAGAGGTGGAGGGAGGGATGGAGGGAATAATGTGAAAGAGGAGAAAATCTTAATGGACCAATTAGTCTGGACTGGCTTGATTAACATCTCAGAGAGGAACAAAGACAGGTGACCAGAGTCTCTCTGTTCAAACATGGTCTCCAGAGTCAGATCTGAACGTTTTAACGCCCCAAAATCACAAATTTGCCTCAAAAGATTCCTGCAGAAACAGATCGCTTTGTTTACGAGGAAGATCCTTTTTGACTGACCAGAAACAGCCGTCAAACGCCAAAGCCACCAGACTCCATTCACAAAATCAGTCATTTTACCTCACAGAACACAGGAGGTGCTGCTCTGCTGCTGCCTCCATCAGTTAGTTTGTTTCTGCTCTTGTGTGACTTTGGTGTTTTAAGATCCATCACAATATTTGTGTAACACACAATAACACAGACACACTGACTGATGGAGGCAGCAGCAGAGCAGCAGCTCCTGTGTCCTGTTCTCTAAAATCCCTGTTTTAGTGAATGTAGTCTGGTGTGTGTGCTGTTTGTGGTTAAACCAAAAGGATCTTCCAGGTCTCTCTCTGTAGGGATCCTTTCCATGATGCTGTCACACACTTAGAATAACACTCTGAGCCTGTCAGTGGATCAAACAAGCTCTTTTAGTGGACCCACCAGTCATTTAGACACCAGGATATGGACAGAAGGGAGTTTTACTTGTCTTCATATTAGAGTTTGTTCTATTCACCTATTCAAGATGGTAAAAAAGCAAGTAAGGGGACCTTTATGAGACTGTTTTGTCACACATACTGACTCATAAAAAAACAAATATTACTGTTGAACACGTTTCTAAAGCAGTTTTATATTGTAGGCTTTCTTTCTTAGTACTGAAACTGCTGCACAACAATTCAGCCAACACAAAACTGCTGGGAGAACACAGCAGTCTGACATTCATCAGTGTACGCTGGAGCAGCATTAAGACTGAATGATAATTCACTAATAATAATAATATTGATGTAGGACACTTTGAAATAAAGCTGGAGAGTCTTTTACCATTAACACACAATAAAAGCAGCTAGTATCCACCACATCAGACAGAAAACTGTTGGTGCAATAAACCAAACTAATGACACACATCGTCTCCGTCTGTGGGAACATTTTAACAAACACTTCTTCACCATTTCCTGACATCGCAGCCACAGCCACTAAACCATTCATCTGACTGAATGGAAAGAAAGTAGATAAATGTTTAATGTTATTTAACAGCTTTCTTTATCTAAACAAATATATCACATTTATCTTTTTAGATTTGTCCAGTTTTTGTCTTAGAATTTATATTTAGAATTGATCATCAGTAATTATTATAACTCATCTATATCTAATGTTTTCTTGACTACTTGTTTTTTAATTCTGCTTTCTTATTTCTCCTGTTTACTGTAAGCACCAAGTGTGTGTGTGTGTGTGTGTGTGTGTGTGTGTGTGTGTTACCTTCGGCACAGGCAGGTGTGTGTGGCTGGGGGACACCTGGCTGCCGTCCTCCGCCCCCCTCCCTGGTCCCTCCACCTGCACAGACACAGTTCAGTCAGACCCCTGAAGGGAACCCACCGTGTTCAGAGCCCACAGGAGGGGACGTACCACCAGAGGCTTGCGGATGCCCAGGCGCACGGTGCCCGGGGGGGCGGCCTTCAGGACCTCCACCGACTGGGCCAGGGTGAGCACGTCCACCGGGGTCTGGTTCACCGACACCAGCTGGTCTCCAGGAAGCATACCGCCGTGATGCTCTGCCGAACCGCCGGGAACCAGAGAACGGATCACCATCACGCAGCGGCCGGGATCCAGTGGGTCCTGGAGGAAACATTAGCGTTACGTTCACTTCACATCAAAGGGCAACTCTGGTGTTTTTAAACCACCGGTCCTCTCTGTGTGAGTGACTGGTAGGTAGTAAAAGTGTTGGAACTGGTCCAGTAGATCACCTCAGCCAGCAGACACCAAACCGCTGTTATATCGCTCTCTGCACACACACCAGACTACATTCAGTAAAACAGGGATTTTACATGGGAGGTGCTGGTCTACTGCTTCCTCCATCAGTTTGTTTGTTCCTGTTCTTGTGTGACTTCAAAGGGTTAGTTCAGATCCAACACAATATTTATGTAACACACAATAACACAAACAAACTACCTGATGGAGGCAGCAGCAGAGCAGCAGCTCCTGTGATCTGTGAGCTAAAATCCCTGTTTTTGTGAATGTAGTCTGGTGTGAGTGCAGAGAGTAATATAACGGCCGTTTGACAGAAATACTGTTTAGCAGTGCTACTAAAAGGTCCAAAACTCCAAAGGAACCTGTAAGTACAGCAGTGAAAGATCATAAAAAAGGTTTACTTCTTCAGCAGTGACAGTTTAAGTCACTGCTGGTCAGAAAACACTTTGTGTGTGATGCTCTGCTGTTCTACCTGTTCTACCTCAGCTCACACAGCCAGTCACAGACATGTTCCTCACGCTGTAGTTTCCATCCAGATGTGGTGCAACTTTTAACCACATTTTGCGAAAATCGGCTAAATAAAACGTGAACGAATGCTTGTTTCCACCCAGAGCTGATGATCTCAGCTCTTTGCTCTCAGTCACATGCTTTATGCACATTTATCACCTACAGCAGGGAGGTCATGTTTTCAGTCATGATACCGATACCTGGGCTCTTCAAAGTCACCAGACTCCATTGCAAAAATCGGTCATTTTAGTTCTCAAAACACGTGATATGCTGCTCTACCTCTGCCTCTTTCTGTAAGTTTCTTTGTGTTATTGTGTTACACCAATATTGTGTTGGATCTGTGCTTAACTTTTTAAACTCCAAAGTGACACAACAACCCAAACAGACGAACTGATGGAGGCAGCAGCTCCTGTGTCCTGTTCTCTAAAATCCCTGTTTTAGTGAATGTAGTCTGGTGTGTGTGCTGTTTGTGGTTAAACCAAAAGGATCTTCCAGAGATAGACTTTTTGGTTTAACTACAACGTTGGTGACTTTTGAGGTAAAATGACAACTGGCTCCTCCAGGCCTGCAGGTACGTCTTCAAACCTGCCACAGGGTTTAAGGACGACACTCGGAGCTTCCTCCTCTTCCTCCCATCGCAGGAGGAGACAGATTCATCACCCCATCACTCACTGGCAGTGAACGTGGCTCTGAGTAG
The DNA here is from genome assembly GCF_042242105.1 of Pempheris klunzingeri. Taxonomy (NCBI): domain Eukaryota; kingdom Metazoa; phylum Chordata; class Actinopteri; order Acropomatiformes; family Pempheridae; genus Pempheris; species Pempheris klunzingeri. The sequence goes on along the minus strand of NC_092017.1, from coordinate 28,640,008 downwards.
AGCAGCAGAGAGGCAGGCAGGGGGAGACAGAGACCAGAGGAACGACGGGAAAATCCACCGACACAAACACACAACAACACGCAAACACGCCTGAGGAAGAGGAGGCCTCACCTCACACATCCACAGACTCTCAGCACGAGGAGGAGGAAGAGGAGCAGCCGCTCGCTCATTTTATCAGTTCATGTGTTTAGATTTTAGCGTCCCTGAGTTCTCCATGATGTTTTTATATTTATCCCATGTGTGTGTGACATTTGGGAAGCGTTTAAAAATAATAAGTAAAGAAATATTGAGATCAGATGTAAGTGATCTCTTTCCATCCACCGCTGGGCTGTTTCATGTTTCTGTATCTATATCAAACTGAGTTCATCAGCAGTTGTTTGGTTTTTTAATATGAAGCCTTTAACAGTGCTGTCTAAATAAAGTTATTCTTCTGTTTTACTTCACACTTATTGGCTCCACATGTCTTTATTCTATCTGTTTTCTTTGAGTCCCGACGATAAACACGTTGAACCCTGAAGCAGAAACCACCGGAGGGACTCTGATCTTCTCTCTAACGGCGTTCAGAATCACCTTTATTGGCCTCGTTTGAACAAACAGACAAGGAATTTGACTCTGGTGAAACTTCTCTGTGTATGTCCAGGACAATAAAAATAAGAACAATACAAACACTCATAAATAGCAGTAATCGGATGTTTTCAGAGGATTTTGATCCTCAAACTGTCGGATTATTTCCAGGTTTATGTGACACAAACCCTCACAGGCACTTTTATCTCTTTCACCAGCTGAAGCCGAAATCTGTATTTAACACGAGCGTCTTCATCCTGACAAACACGAGGATGGAAAAAAGGTAAAAACTTTTGGAGAAGTTGACGACGTCTCCGAGCAGACGGAGGACAAGTTTTAAATGTCTTCACTCTTTTATTTCCTTTTTTAAATAAACACTTCTCTGCTGTGAGCTCTACCTGCTGCCACGAGGCCCGTCGCTGGATTTATTCTGAACACTAATGTTTGTCGTCTCCTGCTGCTGAAAAATAAATTCAGTTTTTAATGACTTCAGCAGACGAGGAGAAAGTCTGTTTTCCAGCCAGCTCTCGGTGGTTTAAGTGAACATGGAACATTAAAGCTGCTGTGAGGGTCACACCTGTAGCGGCCACGCCGGAGGCTGAAAGCTCCAAACAGGTAAGTGTGCCTTTGAGCTCAGATTCTGTCGTCTCATATTGTCAAATATTATCTACATCTTTAAAGAGCAGCTCTCGCTCCTGATGACCTCCGGGGCTTCGGCGCTCTGACGGCGCACTGTGACATCACTAAACGCTGTGACATCACTAAACGCGGTGACATCACTAAACGCGGCGGTCAGGTGACCCTTTAAAGTGTTTGTTGCTGCACATTAAGAGCAGAGCTGCAGTCAGACGGAGGCCGTCCGATGTTTCCTCTTCTGTCTCCACACAGAAAAACCTCCTCACTCTTCTCTTAAAGCAGTTTGTGTATATTTACGGTCTGTTTATTTATTAATTCCTCCTAAAGTTTGGCAGAAAAATGTCCTTTGTGGAAGAAATCAGGTGACAAAGTTTGACAAAACTTTCTTCTTTTGTTCTAATAATTTTAAGACGCTGTGATGAGTTCAGTTAAAAAACGACTCCATTTAAAAATCTATTCAGAAATAATCTATCACATCAATATCATGAGCATTATAATAATAAATGTGCACCATGTTTTATTACTTCACGTGTTATTCTGTAATATTCTACAGTTTCTATCTTTCTTTACTCCTGATTTCTTTTGTCACTCTGATGATTTTAATTTATTTTCTGTAATATAATGAAGTTTTAAATGCTTACGGACAAATTCTCAGTAGAAGATCAAACTTATCGACACCTGCAGCTGCAGAGAGAGAAGGTGACAGAAAGTGTTCAGAGAAGGACGAGATGATTCTGTTAACACACTTTACTTTGTAAGTTTAGACCAAAGGTTAGAGGGAAGCAAAGATAATCCCTCGTGAGGAGGAACGATGAGGAGGTGCAGCAGCTCGCACACACTTCATTTAAAGGGACTTTCTAACGCGCTCTTATTTCACATCTCTGCAGCTTAACGGGACATTTTCACATCCTGCCTGACTTTGGAGAGCATTTCCTCCTGCAAAGAAACAGGTCACACTGGAACTACTTTTGTATTTTCAAATCTTTAAATCATATTGTGAGCAAACGATCACTCTGATTTTTATTATTTTTGTCTTTTTATCATTTTGGAAAACATCTAAAAATGGGACGTCTCATTCAAACATCTATTCAGGATATTTTATGTAAATATGTTTCATGAATTTCTATAAAAAAAGATTATTAAAAAGAAAAAACATTCCTTATTTTCCAGCACAGAAAAGATCTTTTAGGAAAGTTAGTTGTTCGTCGTATTTATCAAATATTATTCTAGAAACTTGTTCCGTGTGTGTTTGGCCTTAGTGAGTCAATCAGAAACGTATCAGCTGATTATTAGCAGCGTTTGGAAAAAGTGCTGAAATAAAACAAGACGTTTGTAATTATCATCCAACTTTTTCCCACAACTCTGACTGGAGTTCGTCCTCGGCTGTTTCACCACAGCACCCAGGAGGACGGCCCGGTCCTGCCAGACCCAAACCCTCAGAGACTCACGCACCGACTATAAAACCCTCTCCTGGTTGGCGCGGATATACATTTTGTGAATTCCCCCGTGTTGAACCCTGGGCATCGCCCGCGCTGCAGCACCAGCTGCCGTGCCAAGTTTCAGGCTGCCAGAACAAAGCGGCGCTGTATTTTTAGACTGAACAACATGGCTACAGGTGGTGAGGAGTCAGAACTCAAGTCCTCCACTCCTACAAGATCCTCCGGAAAAAGAAAGGCCTCTGCTGTCAAAAAGTGGAGATATCACAAACGTAGGAGAAAAAAATAAAGAAATTAAAAATGTACTTTGCCAAAAGTAGTGAAACCGAGTCCACACAAAGTTTTTAAGACCTTTATGGTGCCAGTTAGAACGAAACTCTGGACGATTTCTCAACTGAAATAAGAAGTACTTTTAGAGTCTTTTTGAACTTTAGACTTTTATTCTGAACTCTTAAACCTGTCAGAGCCTCTAAGGTTTGATAATATTAACAAAAAAATGTTTCATACTTTTTCCATCTTCTCATAATGAACTTACACTTTAGGCCTGAAGTGCTCAAGCAGTCTGCTCTTAAGTCTACTGACAGACAATGTTGGTTTCTTTTAAGCACGACAACCATCGTTCATCAACCTGAATGTTTCTCCCCCTGGTCCCCCTGTGTCCACATCCTGGTAGGTAGTAAAAGTGTTGGAACTGGTCCAGTAGATCACCTCAGCCAGCAGCCACCAAACGGGCTGCAATGGCTGCAACGTGATCCTTTGGGACAACTGCACCTGATCACAGTAGGTCCACTAAAAGAGCTTGTTTGATCCACTGACAGGCTCAGAGTGTTATTCTAAGTGTGTGACAGCATCATGGAAAGGATCCCTACAGAGAGAGACCTGGAAGATCCTTTTGGTTTAACCACAAACAGCACACACACCAGACTACATTCACTAAAACAGAGATTTTACAAGGGGAGTTGTTTGTCTATTGCTTCCTCAATCAGTTTGTTTGCTTGAGTTTTTATGCGACTTTGGTGATTTATAAAGGTTAGTTTGGATTTAACACCATATTTGTGACACATAATCACACAAACACACTGACTGATGGAGGCAGCAGCTCCTGTGTCCTGTTCTCTAAAACCCCTGTTTTAGTGAATGTAGTCTGGTGTGTGTGCTGTTTGTGGTTAAACCAAAAGGATCCTCCAGGTCTCTCTCTGTAGGGATCCTTTCCATGATGCTGTCACACACTTACATGAATGATTTTTACTGTACACACTGAGGATCTGGAGCTCAGAGGTCAACGGATGCTGGATGTCTGTTTTTATTGGTTTAACCCTTTTTTTGTTAAATGAGGTTTGATGAGATAAAGTCTCGCAGCCCCTCAGCGTCACTTCCCCCCCCCACTATGATGGATCTGATTCAGGTTGATCAGTTTGAACTGATAAAACAACTGATCGGCATCTCTCCGCTTTAGTAAGAGTTGTTATCGTCCCTCCGATGGTCGACATGCTACTTCTGAGGTTTGTACCTTTCGCATAAGAACCAAATCTTTGGAGTAGAACATGTTTTTCAGGTGTTAACACTGTAACACGTTTAAAAGGTGTCAGTTTTTAGTGGAAACTACCATCCGGAGTCCAGACAGGCAGATCAGATCAGATCAGCTCTTCTCTTATTGCCTCCAACCATCTTTCACTCAACTCTGACAGCCACAGAGGCAGTAACAGGAAACGCTTTGGCAAGAACACCGGACCGACGTGCCCTTGGGCGAGAGACATACAGGGAACAGAGAGGGAGAGAGAGAGAGAGAGAGAGGGGGGGGGGGATTCATTTTATTTGTGAAAAATGTTGAAGGGTCGTTTTCACTCGGAGGTGAAGCGCAGATATCAGGGCTGCTAGAAAACTCCAGGAAACTTTCCATGGAAATAAAAGGGAGTTTATTTATGGGAAACAACGGGAACAAAATGGAAATATAGAGTTTATTAGCTCATCCTGACGGTACTAACAAACCTGTTTGAGTTAACTCGTTTAGCTTGTTTGACCCCCCCAGTTAGATGAGCCCTCTGTTCATTAGCAGAAACAGCCTCTGAAGGCAGTGACCCATTAATTAGTCAAACTGGTCCAATGTGAAATGATCCATGAGGTGAGTTAGCGAGCAAGTGAGTTAGAATAATGGGAAAAGGTGCATTATTCTAAGTGTGTGACAGCATCATGGAAAAGATCCCTACAGAGAGAGACCTGGAAGATCAGCACACACACCAGACTACATTCACTAAAACAGGGATTTTAGCTCACAGAGCACAGGAGCTGCTGCCTCCATCAGTCAGTGTGTTTGTGTGATTATGTGTCACAAATATGGTGTTAAATCCAAACTAACCTTTATAAATCACCAAAGTCGTATAAAAACTCAAGCAAACAAACTGATTGAGGAAGCAGTAGACAAACAACTCCCCTTGTAAAATCGCTGTTTTAGTGAATGTAGTCTGGTGTGTGTGCTGTTTGTGGTTAAACCAAAAGGATCTTCCAGGTCTCTCTCTGTAGGGATCCTTTCCATGATGCTGTCACACACTTAGAATAACACTCTGAGCCTGTCAGTGGATCAAACAAGCTCTTCTAGTGGACCTACTGTGATCAGGTGCAGTTGTCCCAAAGGATCACGTTGCAGCCATTGCAGCCCGTTTGGTGTCTGCTGGCTGAGGTGATCTACTGGACCAGTTCCAACACTTTTACTACCTACCAGTCATTAGACACCAGGATGTGGACAGAACCAGGGTTAGAAACACCGGATTTCTCCTTTAAACTGTTATTTATTCCTACATGTTTCATAATTGACCTCTGCTTGTTTGATAATAACATTTAAGTCTTAATTTCTTATTTCTTGTCATGTAGTTCAAATGTTCCCTTCTAAAGAGGAATAATGATTTCCACTACACACACACACACACACACACACACACACAGCCCCCCTGGGCAGATGCTGTATGTGCAGACTGACATGGATGTAAACCAACAGGGAGTTAACCTAGAGCCCTCACCCCACCCACCAGGCTGGGTCTGACTGACGAGGAGGAGAAGGAGGAAGGAGGCGGAGGCAGAGGTCTCGGAGGTGAAGCTGTGCCTAAAGATAAAATGCTGCAGCAGGGTGGGGGAGAGAAACACAGCAGGGTTTCCCCAGACGTCCTCCGCAGACACAGATGAGACTAAACATGAAATCAAACCCACACAAAGTTTAGATTCAAATCATTTAACTTCACTCAAACTAGAAACTCACTAACTGGGAGCAAATAAGACTGTGGGGGGGGGGCTGTCGTTTGTCTAAGTCAGACCACAGGTGACTGAGATGTGGGTACTGGAGGCGCTCATCTATCAGCTTTCCACCTGTAATCCAGGTCCCAGCAGCAGCTGACTGAACAGTCTGTTTCCCACCCCACCCCGGGGCACTACGGGTCCTGATGGGGGTCATAATCCCTCCATAGTCCCTAAAGGGTCTCTGTCCAACATACATCCATACAGAGGCATCCCTGAGGCTGGCAGGGTTGAATGAAAGATTTCATCAGATGTCAGTATGGGTCCAGGATTTACTGTGTTAAAGGATCAGTCCAGTGTTTTTAAACCTGGGCTCTATTTGTACATATTCTGGTGTCTAAATGACTGATTTAACCACAAACAGCTGTTATATCGCTCTTTTCAAACACACCAAACTCCATTCACAAAAACGCAAATTTTAACTCACAGAGCCTTGCAGGAGTTGCCTCGATCGGTAAGATTATTTGTGTTTTTGTGTTTTTAAGGTTTAGTTGGGTTCAACACAGTATTTGTTTAACACAAAATAACACAAACTACCTACCAGATCAAAGCAGCGGTAGATCAGTGGTACAAGTTTTCTGGGAGGTAAAAATCCCTGTTTTAGTGAATGGAGTCTGGTGTGTGTGCTGTTTGTGGTTAAACCAAAAGGATCTTCCAGGTCTCTCTCTGTAGGGATCCTTTCCATGATGCTGTCACACACTTAGAATAACACTCTGAGTCTGTCAGTGGATCAAACAAGCTCTTTTAGTGGACCTACTGTGATCAGGTACAGTTGTCCCAAAGGATCACGTTGCAGCCATTGCAGCCCGTTTGGTGGCTGCTGGCTGAGGTGATCTACTGGTGATCTACTGGACCAGTTCCAACACTTTTTGTGTGTATGTTTTCATGTTAAACAGCAGCAGAGGGCTGGATTGTCGGCTGTTTGTTTCTTTTATATTGTGAGTAAAAAGTTAATTAGATCAACAAACCACCACCACTCCACAGTCCAGTTACAGTGATGAGGATGGATGGAGACTGGCTGCGGTGTGATGAAGCTTCATGTGTCTGCGTCGGTCCTGTGCAGTGACCCGAGGCCGTGTGATGGACACAGAGGACTAAGAGCAGGTCTTGTTGAGTCTGTCCGCCCTGCTGTCCACCATCACTCTCCAGACCTCTCCGTACCGTCTGCGGGCCGCACCACGCCGGCTTCACCGCGTGTTCCTCCGCCTCCACCATCAAACACCCACAGGGAGGTAATTAACGCTGTGAGAGCGTCTCTGTGTGCAGATTTCAGTCGGCTACACGAGACTGAAAACCTCAACAACCATCAGATGGATCGTTATGAGCTTTTCTGCAGACATTCATGGTCCCCACAGCACGACTCCTGAGGACTTCAATGAGTCTTTTCCTTGAGTGCACAACAGGCCAACGTTTTCTCTTACACACTGAAATATCTCCATCTAATCCGGGTGTCTGCATTGTTTTAGAGCAGAGAGGGAGAAAAGAGCCGCTCTGCTAAAACACAGACTTTAAAAAGGATAAAACCTTCATGCAGCAAAATGCAACACGTTTACTGACTGTGACCACAAGCGACCAGCAGAGAACCAACATGCTCCCTTAAGAGGCAGCTGCTCTAATGTTAGCTTTACCCTCTAATGTTAGCTTTACCCTCTCTAATGTTAGCTTTACCCTCTCTAATGTTAGCTTTACCCTCTCTAATGTTAGCTTTACCCTCTAATGTTAGCTTTACCCTCTCTAATGTTAGCTTTACCCTCTCTAATGTTAGCTTTACCCTCTCTAATGTTAGCTTTACCCTCTCTAATGTTAGCTTTACCCTCTAATGTTAGCTTTACCCTCTAATGTTAGCTTTACCCTCTCTAATGTTAGCTTTACCCTCTCTAATGTTAGCTTTACCCTCTAATGTTAGCTTTACCCGCTAATGTTAGCTTTACCCTCTCTAATGTTAGCTTTACCCTCTAATGTTAGCTTTACCCTCTAATGTTAGCTTTACCCTCTAACGTTAGCTTTACCCTCTAATGTTAGCTTTACCCTCTAATGTTAGCTTCACCTCTAATGTTAGCTTTACCCTCTAATGTTAGCTTTACCCTCTAATGTTAGCTTTACCCTCTCTAATGTTAGCTTTACCCTCTCTAATGTTAGCTTTACCCTCTAATGTTAGCTTTACCCGCTAATGTTAGCTTTACCCTCTCTAATGTTAGCTTTACCCTCTAATGTTAGCTACGCTCTCTAATGTTAGCTACGCTCTCTAATGTTAGCTTTACCCTCTAATGTTAGCTTTACCCTCTCTAATGTTAGCTTTACCCTCTAATGTTAGCTTTACCCTCTCTAATGTTAGCTTTACCCTCTAATGTTAGCTACGCTCTCTAATGTTAGCTTTACCCTCTAATGTTAGCTTTACCCTCTCTAATGTTAGCTTTACCCTCTCTAATGTTAGCTTTACCCTCTAATGTTAGCTTTACCCTCTCTAATGTTAGCTTTACCCTCTAATGTTAGCTTTACCCTCTCTAATGTTAGCTTTACCCTCTAATGTTAGCTTTACCCTCTAATGTTAGCTACGCTCTCTAATGTTAGCTTTACCCTCTAATGTTAGCTTTACCCTCTCTAACGTTAGCTTTACCCTCTCTAATGTTAGCTTTACCCTCTAATGTTAGCTTTACCCTCTCTAATGTTAGCTTTACCCTCTCTAATGTTAGCTTTACCCTCTAACGTTAGCCACGCCCCCCAGCATTAGCTACGTGCTTGTGATTGGCTCTGGCCGGTGCAGGGTGGGGCCTCCTGCCCGTCACTGAAGCACAGAGTCTGGATCAAAATGACGTCACCAGAACAAGATGGCCGCAGCCGCGTCCGCCTGAATACTCTGACTTCATTTTTGTACGGCAGGAAGAAGCAGAGACGTGTCGGGCACCTTTATACAGAGTCCAGGAGCTGAACTGTGTCTGGATGAATGTTTTCATGGAACAGAACCCTAAACATCTGGAAAAGCTCCGTGTGGCTGAGAAAGGAGGAGAATCACCGATGACCAAACCGACTTGTTCTAAAAGTACCTGGTAGTCCAGGATGCTGAAGCCGAGGCCTTTGTCTCTCTCCTTCTGCAGCTCCAACACCTGAACGTCTGGAGACCACAGAGCCAGCTCCTCTTCATCTTCATCCTGCTCGCCCTCCTCTTCCTCCTCCCGGCTGTGTCGGGTCTCCTCCTCAGTCAGCAGCTCCTGTACAGGGAGCATCAGCTCCTGCCACACAGACACCGTCATTATTACATGAGACAACTTGTTCCCAGGTTTTGGTTCATTTGTGCTCATCAGATAAATGTTTATACAGTTTCACCTAAAATTATTCAACTGTCATTGCAAAGTAGGCGAATCTGCAGAATGTACAGACTTACCTAACATGACTATCGTTAGCGTAGCCACCATAGATTTACTGGTTACATTCACAAGTATTATGTTTGGTGTGTTTACTGGTAGAACAGGATCACACAGTAAAACCTCACGTCACTGAGCATCAACCAGGTGTGTGCACAACGCCGACACCACTGATCCAAGATGGCTGCTTTAGTTGTTGTTGTTGGTTTGAGTGGCGGACTGAGAGTTATCGTCTCTGTTACTAGGGCGTTACTAGGGGCGTTACTAAGGGTGTTACTCGGTGCGTTACTACGGGTGTTACTAGGGGCGTTACTAGGGGTGTTACTAGGGGTGTTACTAGGGGCGTTACTACGGGACTGATTGCTCTCCAGGTATTAGTCAGAGCCCTGTGTGTTTCCATGGAAACAGATACAACACTGTTTTTATTTTGAGATCAAATTGCCCCAAAATACAAGCACGTTTTAATTAGAACTTTTATTTTGTTGGTAACTGTATAATCTCAATGTTACGTGTAATATAGCTTAATAATAACTGAGCCGTTAACATCCACTAACATCACTTTAGCTACAGATGAGTATCCCAGATATTTACGATGTCATGTGAGACGGGTTACCTGTCTCGCTGCCGGCTGCTGCTCAGTGATGTCGTCTCTCAGTTCTGTCTGACTGCAGAGCATCTCCGACAGCTTCAGCTCGATCTGAACAAACACACAACAGCAGGTCAGAAGGTGAAGGGACCTACGATAGTGGGGGGGGGGTGCTCCTGTGATCTCACCTCCTCCACGCTGGCTTGGGACTGTCTCACCTCCTCCATACTGGCTCTGGACGGTCTCACCTCCTCCATACTGGCTCTGGACGGTCTCACCTCCTCCATACTGGCTCTGGACGGTCTCACCTCCTCCATACTGGCTCTGGACGGTCTCACCTCCTCCATACTGGCTCTGGACTGTCTCACCTCCTCCACGCTGGCTCTGGACGGTCTCACCGGTCCAGGCTGAGCTGCTGGTTCAGGCTCCGGCTCAGATTCAGATTCTGGTTCTGGCTCCAGGTCGGAGGTCGGGTGTCGGCAGCAGACCAGAGTGAACGGAGGAGGCACTTCTTTAAGGAACGACACCACTTCCCGACGAGACTTCCCGTACAGCTGCACATTATTCACCTGCACACACACCAGCACCGGATGTAAATACACCCAAAAAAGTCCTCCTGGATCGATGTTTTAATGCAAACTGATCAGTTTCAATGATTCCTTTCATGCTTCATGAGCTGAAATCGTGAATTTCGCTCATTTGGGGCAACAACTGTGACCTTTGAACTTTTCCCTGATTCTGCTGGGGGCTACAAAATAAACAGAGTTAATGTGAGTAATTAAAAATTCAGCTTTTGCACCATTTACTGAGAGTGTAGGAGTTATTACAATATGCACAAAAAGGTCAAAACAACAGTCAAAAAGAGATTAGAAATCCCTCTTCCATCATCTCCAAGACGTTGAATATTATTAACAGGCGTAGAAACGGAAACACAAATTATATATTGTGGTTTTAGGAACAATTCAAGCTGGAGCTACTTGTTGACTTTAGAGAGGGTTTGTATATTGTTGTGTTGTTATTTTATATACTGCAGTTTTTATAATTCTCTGCTGTGAAGGAGGCCCGTTCAGCTGCAGAGGCACTTTCATGGCCTCAAACAAGAAGAAGAAGAACACTACTTTAACATCCAGTGGGAGCTGCCCTTTCCTCCCGCAGTGTTTACCTCCAGGAGCTCATCCTCCGGCCTCAGGACTCCATGTTTGTCCACGGGGCCTCCGGGAGCCACAGAGGAGATGTAGTGGTGACCATCGAACGAGTCCAACTCCACACCGAGACGCAGAGTGTGGATGGGCAGCAGCTGTGCACAACGATACAGGACATCAGGACGAGGAGATCCATCAAGTACAAACTACTGAATCCAGGTTTTTAGGTCCACAGGATAAATAAAATAAAAACTCCTGCTGCTGAGGAGTCTAATGTTTTAATGAGAGGGGTTTCTATTATTCAGTCTACCCTCAATGATAAACTGGCTGGAAAAAATATTAAAGACACCCCTCAGTGTGGTGCAATGGTGTCTGAATGACTGGTAGGTAGTAAAAGTGTTGGAACTGGTCCAGTAGCCGTTATATCGCTCTCTGCACACACACCAGACTACATTCACTAAAATAGGGATTTTAGCTCACACAACAGGAGTCGTCCGCTCTGTTCAGTTATTTTTTTTTATGTTCTTGTGTGTTACAAAAATGTTGTGTTGGATCCTAACTAACTTTCTTCCTCACTAAAGTCACAACAACACAAACAAGCTAACCAATCGAGGCAGCAGTAGACCAGCAACTGTTCTCTAAAATCCCTGTTTTAGTGAATGTAGTCTGGTGTGTGTGCTGTTTGTGGTTAAACCAAAAGGATCTTCCAGGTCTCTCTCTGTAGGGATCCTTTCCATGATGCTGTCACACACTTAGAATAACACTCTGAGCCTGTCAGTGGATCAAACAAGCTCTTTTAGTGGACCCACTGTGATCAGGTGCAGTTGTCCCAAAGAATTCTCCTTTAATGTGTTTGTGTTGTTTACAACACAGACAGAAGAAACATCATCAGACATCTAAACTGAAGCTTTGTTCCACTGAACCAAGTCGTTCTCACCTTGGAGGATTTTTGCAGCTCTGCATCATCTTCAATGACAGGATCCAACTTTACCACCTGACAACACACACACACACACACACATATATATATATATACAGGTTTGTATGAAAAGAGCATTATAACAATCAATACTGAACATCCATTATACACAAACTGTCACACATAAAGCCGCCTCTTGATCCTATATCCTGTCACATCAGTCATATTAATGGTTAAACATATTCTTATGGATGTGTGTGTGTGTGTTTACTCTAAACGAGGCGTCCAGAGGCTGCTGCTGTTGCTCCTGCACAATTCTGTTTAATGTGTTATTCATCCATTTATTTATCATTTACTCCGTCTTGTCTTTGCCTCAGTTATATGGACTGTTGATGTAAGTGTGTGTGAAGTATGTCTTGTCTTGTAACGATGTGTTCTAACCCTTTATTCCTGACGGGAGTGCCCACGATCCCATTTTTATATCTATTTTTCAATGCAACCAAATCAGACAGAGCAATAATTCTTTCTGCATATAAAACCAGAGGAGTTAAACTTTCATATCAGAGCGCCGCTTCCTTCCACTAATGTGTTTGCAGAAATCCAGAATAAAGGTGTTCACAGCACTTCCTACGCTGGAATACACGTCACATTTATAATTTAGAGGGACACAGCTGCGACATTTCTGTATTTAGAAACATTTATTGCACTTTTTAGCAATTTATTTAGTCAGTCTGGACATATTATTAAAATGTGGGATATAAAGGTTGTATTGATGGATAGCAAATTACAATGCTCTAAAAAAACGGCACTACAGTCTGTAACCATGTAAAGATCTGCTCCGGCTTGTTCTATGGTGGGTCATGAAAAACAAACAAACAGGGACAGCATCAGTGAAAATGTGTTCGACTGTGTGGTCTCACCAGAACTTGGTAGTTTGGTCCCAGAGCCTGCTCCCATTTAGCCCACAGTTCTGCATCTGAAGCTACACACACACACACACACACACACACACACACACACAGGTAGAGAACAGCCTGTGTAAGCAGTGGACCAGATGTAAAATTACAATTCAGCCATTAAAACACAGCAGCTTCAGACACTAAAACCTCCGGCGCTGTGACGCAGCGCAGCACCGATATGTTGCCGTGATGCAGATGAACGAGTGGCGCTGCAGCAAAAGCTGGGCTGTAAGAGCGGAGGCGTGTCCGGGCGCACTGCGATACCTCACCACACTGACAGACGGTGATGTATTTGCATTTCTGCTACAAAGAGCAGCGTCCTGTTGTGTCTGAGTTTCTCTGACTGATCTGAATTAGGAAGGATGTGTTATATCTCCATGGTGTCACCTGCACAGCTGCTTCCTCGGATCTTCTAATTCATCTAAAGACACAAAAGCATTGTGGGAAAGCAGGCAACGCAGGGCTGACTGGAAAAGTCGAGGAAAGATTTAACTTTAGGGTTCAATTCTCCTGGAGGCTCTGCAACAGGAAGTTCAGCCTTTACCTGCTGCTGAGAAGCACCTGTGGAGCTTAATGTGTTTATGTATCTACTGTCAGCTAGTCCCAGTGGCCACCTGTGGTACTGCAGCTCAAAAGTGATTTCCCCATAGATCTCCATCACTAATGAGGTCTGTTAAAGGGTAACTAGTAAAAGTGTTGGAACTGGTCCAGTAGATCACCTCAGCCAGCAGACACCAAACGGGCTGCAATGGCTGCAACGTGATCCTTTGGGACAACTGCACCTGATCACAGTAGGTCCACTAAAAGAGCTTGTTTGATCCACTGACAGGCTCAGAGTGTTATTCTAAGTGTGTGACAGCATCATGGAAAGGATCCCTACAGAGAGAGACCTGGAAGATCCTTTTGGTTTAACCACAAACAGCACACACACCAGACTACATTCACTAAAACAGGGATTTTAGAGAACAGGACACAGGAGCTGCTGGCCAACCACTGCCTTGATTGGTTAGTTAGTTTGTGTTATTGTGTGTCACACAAATTGTGTTGGATCAAAAGTGACCCCTTTAAAACACCAAAGATGCACAATGAACTAAGCGGTAAACCAGCAACTCCTGTGTTCTGCAAGGTAAAATTACCGTTTTTGTTAATGGAGTCTGGTGGCTTTGAAGAGAAAGATCTAACTATTGTTTCTGACCTACTTTGATCAGGTGCAGTTGCCCCAAAGGATTACACTGTAGTCACTGCAGCCCTTTAAGCAACTGCTGGACCAATTCCAACACTTTTATTAATTCAGTTATTTCAAACCCAAGTTCTGCAGAAATACGGCCTGGGTTTAATAACACTGAGTTCTCCTTTAAACTGCTGGCAGTACTGCAGCAGAGCTAGAAGAGAACCTGTATTGTAGTTGTGCTGCAGTACAAACATTTGACTACATCTCTGCTCCAGGCCGACCGTCACCTCATTGAAATTCACCGGTTAGAAGCAAAAAGCTAAATGACTCAAATGTAAACTGTAAAGTAAGCAACTTCAACTGTGGAGACTGTCAATTTGTGAGTGTGTGTGTGTGTGTTAAAGCGTTTGCACACACACAGAAATGCCTCAGCAACAATACCGCCTTAAATCACTGCAGAATAAATGGGTTTTCCAGAGCAGAGAGGCCGAAGCGCAGACACTCAGGGCCCATTACAGACCGCTGCTTTGAGGGAAACCTCCTGAACAGCCGTCAGTCTGCTCCGCAACCCTTCAGGCTCATTTCAGGGAGGACACCACCAGAGCTGGGGTGGAGAAAAACACCTCCACGTTCGCACAAACCCCCTCACATGTTGAGGTATTCTGCGGCAGGTCTGGCCGTGTTACAACAACAGCCTCTGATTAAATTAGCATTGCTAACCTCGGCCCTCGCGGCGCAATTAATCTGCAGCGTTTGGCTGAATAAACAGGGTAATACATCGCGGCGAGGCTGTCAGACAGCTCGGACACTTTACATCTGTTGGCTGGGAGCAGGCGGGCGGCGTGCTAAGTGTTAGCGTGGCGTTTTGGCCACTTAGCAAAGCTAATGAGGAATAAAAAGAGAGGGAATAATTCAGAGAGGAGTGCTGCTAGAGGCCTGTGTTGACATGTCTGCAGAAGCTTGCAGTGGGAAAAGCTTTTTACAGGCTGATGGAGTTTCAGATTTTAAAATCACAGTTTCTCAGTCAATGAATCTGCTTTACATGACTGTAGGTACACGTTAAGGTTCAATCCTTTGAGGAAATGTTTAATATTTTTCAGTTTCTCAGAGTAAATGAAGTATAGCTGTGGAAGTTAATCTTCTTAACATAAATCTAACATGTTTCTGTCCTCAGGGGTTGTACTGTTAAAACATGACTTCAGTGTTTTCAAACATGGGCCCCACTTTTACATATTGTGGGTTTGAAATGACTGATAAACTACAGAGACAGACCTGCAAGATGCTTTTTGTTTAACCAAAAAAACAGTGATTGTGGCGCTCACTTTAAACACACCAGACTCTGTTCACAAAAACAGTGATTTTAGCTCACAGAACACAGGAGCTGCCGGTCTACTGCTGCCTCCATCCGTTAGTTTTTTCGTGTTATTGTGTGTTTCACAAATCTTATGTTAAATCCGAACCAACCCTTTAAAACACCACAGTCACACAATAACACAAACAAACTAACCGATCGAGGCAGCAGCAGACCTGAGACTCCCGTGTAAAATTACTCTTTTTGTCAATGGAGTCTGGTGAGTGTGAGTGTGTGTGTGTGTGTGTGTGTGTGTGTGTGTGTGTGTGTGTGTGTGTGCTCACCCCATGTTGGTTGCCCTGTGCTGGGGTCCGTTGGTTCCAGCTTTGGCATCGTTAAACCAAACCCAGACGAGCGAGCGCTGACCTCCGTCGACCTCCTCAGCGACACCCGAGACTCCCCCCTCTCCACTGACACACACACACAGACACACACACACACACACACAGTAAGAACATGAATTTTCTCAGACTACTGACACACCACAACAGAAACTTCTCTCCAGCTGATACACTGGAAAGCTCCAGGAAAACCTGTGAAGTGGACCTTTAGTGGGGTCTGCTTTGTCTAGCGACTATTCCCGAGGTCTCTAGCTGGAAGACCACATTTCTCTGCTCCCCTTCCCGACAGTAACCAGCTCCATGAAAACAGACCCCGTCTTAAATATAACTTCTACTGCTGCATTAAACACCTGTGAGTGACTGAGGTAAGACCGGCTCGGATAGCCTGTTGTGCAATGCATTATGGGTGAGTAAGACACCTCCCAGAAGGGAGAATAAGGTGGATGCAGCGTCGGAGGCTTTGTTCATTCCTCTGAAAGCTGCTCAGTGGAGCATGAAGCTAAAGAAATTAATTTAATTTCCATTGCCGCTAAGCCGGTGTACTTTTATTGATCCTTTAATTGATCCTTTTAGCGATGCCCTTTTAACTTATTGTTGTTTTTATTTCTTTTTATACCTTTTTTATCTCTTGTATGTAATGATGTTTATTTATTCCATCTCTTGTTATCTTTGATGTGTGTATGTGAGCAGCAGACTACACAATTTCCTCCGGAATTAATAAAGTATTGATCTATATATCTATCTATCTATCTATCAATCAATCAATCTAAAAGTTCCACTTCTTGAGTATAAATGTGTCTGGAGGCTGGAGGACATCTCAGGCCTGTGGAGCTGGCTAACTTCCTGTTAGCCCTCCGCTGACTTCCTGTTAGCCCTCCGCTGACTTCCTGTTAGCCCTCCGCTGACTTCCTGTTAGCCCTCCGCTGACTTCCTGTTAGCCCTCCACTGACTTCCTGTTAGCCCTCCACTGACTTCCTGTTAGCCCTCCACTGACTTCCTGTTTAATCATGCGGCTCTTCTAGACTTTCCAAATGTTATCAGACTGAATGGATTATTTCACAGGTTCAAACAAAATGTTTCCTCTGATTTACAAACATCTCTTTGGACCCTGTTGTTTGTAACACAGTGACACAAACATACTCACAGCAGTCGGCCCGTCAGTCGTGTTCTCACTCTCACGGTCTGTGAGGTAAAATGACTGATTTTGTCAATGGAGTCTGGTGCTTTGAGCAGCATGTTATAACGACTGCTTGTGGTTAAAGATCGTTTTTGTTCAGCCACAAACAGCCGTTTAATTGTTCTCTTCAAAACTCCATTGAGAAAAACAGCAATTTTACCTGACAGAACAGAGGAGTTGCCGATCTGCTGCCATCTAGATTAATTAGTTTGTGTGTGTTATTGTGTGTTAGACAAATTCTGTTGGGTCCAAACTAAACTTCTTTAAAACACCAAAGTCACATAACAACACTGGAAATAAATAAATAAAATGTTTCTGATCTTTTTAAATACTCAGAAAATATAACAGAGTTTGGTTGGCGGGTAGTCTACAGTTTGTAAGGGGGCTCTGCAGGAGGCGTTGGGAAAGTGTTTCTAAAATCCTGTTAATGCATGTCACCTGAACGCCCTCTGCTGACTGTGACCTTTGACCTCCTGACTGATCACCACTGCTGGTGATCTATAAGGCTGGACTTTACTTCCCTGTCAGGCTAATCATAACTCATCACAGATAAGAGAGGCGCAGAGACGACCAGAATATAAGAGGTTGAAAACTTGAGTCTGCGGGCTGAACTCAGCTGGTTTCCAGTTCCTCTGTGATTCCTCAGTAATGAAATAAAAGACGTCTGGAGGAGATAAGAGCCCTGCACTCCTCTTCGTTTAAAAGAAAAAAGAAATCACTTGTTTGTCTCTGGCCCGGAGGCTGACCAGTGCAGGCCGCCGGCCGATCGCTAGAGGAAAAAAATGACCCTGAACCGGGTGAATTAATCTCTCTGGACGCTGGTGGAGGAGGAACCGCAGGCTTTCTGAGGGGAGAGTTTGGGAAAATTACACTGAGTTGTAAACAAATTTGTCATCTTAATCTGGGCGAGAGGACAGAGGCAGAGAGGCCTCCGACAGGAAATAGGAAGCAGAGCCCCGATAAGTCCAACACTGAGAGCTAACTTCTCTCATCGGGGCAGATTACTGTTTTAATACAATATGATCAGAAAGCAGCACCTGAACACACCTCAGCCTGAGATATGTGCACCTGCTCACAGCTAGTTTACAGTATAAAGAAGTCAAGATGTCACTGTGGAGCGCCGACAACCCAAACTAAGATCATTAGTGCTTTGCTCCTTGTGTTTTTTCCCCTCTTAACATACAAACGGTCATTCTGGCAGCTTTAAACGGTTCTTTTTTACTTTTAATGTCTAGTTTTTACAGTCAGCACCTTTTTAGTTTGTAGTAATTTCAGTGGCTGCTAATTTTCTTTGCTAATCCTGAATAATCTAATAAATCTCATCATTGTCCAACATTAGCAATGGCACCGTTCCATTACGAGCCACCGTGTACATTAGAAAACTGTGGAACTGGCTCACATAAATGGAACACAGCCTTCATTAATGTTATTAGTAATCGGCTGTGCTCTGATGCATCTAAATGGCTGCTATGAAAAAGGCCCACGGCTCATTTGTTGAGAGCAAAGCTGACTGTGACACCGAGCATCCAGCTACCTGCCTGCCCACATTAAAGGGTAACTGCTGGTGACATGTTTTCTACGAGTTAAAATCCCTGTTTTAGTGAATGTAGTCTGGTGTGTGTGCTGTTTGTGGTTAAACCAAAAGGATCTTCCAGGTCCCTCTCTGTAGGGATCCTTTCCATGATGCTGTCACACACTTAGAATAACACTCTGAGCCTGTCAGTGGATCAAACAAGCTCTTTTAGTGGACCTACTGTGATCAGGTGCAGTTGTCCCAAAGGATCACGTTGCAGCCATTGCAGCCCGTTTGGTGGCTGCTGGCTGAGGTGATCTACTGGACCAGTTCCAACACTTTTACTACCTACCAGTCACTCAGACACCAGGATGTGGACACAGAGGACCCTGGTGACCCGTCTGCACATGATCACTGACAGTGATGAACTCAGATTAAAGGATAATTCTAGTATTTTTAAACCAGAAACAATCTTTACATCTCTCTCGTCAAAGTCACCAGACTCCATTTAAAAAAACAGTGATTTTAAAACACAAAAGTCCCGTGTTCTGGAAGAATTACTGCTTTTGTCAATAGAGTCTGGTGCCTTTGACTGTTGTGTCACCAGTCGTTCAGACACCAGGTGGACTGAATATCTGGCTATTAAATAGTCTGCAGAGGACACCTGTTGTCTACCTTTATCCAGGGACCTCTCCAGGGCTCTGGGTTTCCTCCGGACCACCGAGAGAACGACGGTCTGGCCCGTCCTCTTCATCACCTCCAGGACCTCCTGGTTGGTCAGACCGTGGAGGCTGACTCCATCCAGCTGTTGGGACGGACAGACAGACAGGTCAGACAGACAGACAGACAGACAGGTCAGACAGGTCAGACAGGTGAGGTCGGGCTGTGAATGAATGAATTAATTAGCTGAATGTTCAGAGCAGGTTCTTCTCACCGCGATCAGCCGGTCGTGGATTCGGATGTTCCCGCTCTGATCGGCGGCGCTGCCTGGAACCACGTGTTTCACAAACACACCGACGGCATCTGAACGGGCCGACCGAGAGAGAGGGGGGGGGGGGAGAGAGAGAGAGAGTGTTCAGGTGAGACTGGACCAATCGAAGAGAGCAGCACAACATGACAACACTCCTGATCGATTATCCCTCCTGATCGATTATCCCTCCTGATCATGTGCACCTCATAATTAACTGTTTCTATCTTCAACTTCCTGCCACAGATTATTACAAATATGTGTAGGTGTTTCACAATAAAAGCCCAGAGGCCGCTTCACAATAAAAGCCTTGAGGCTGTTTCACAATAAAAGCCCCGAGGCTGCTTCACAATAAAAGCACAGAGGCCGCTTCATAATAAAAGCCCTGAGGTTCCTTCACAATAAAAGCCCCGAGGCCACTTCACAGTAAAAGCCCTGAGGGTCCGTCACAATAAAAGCCCCGAGGCCACTTCACAGTAAAAGCCCTGAGGCTCCTTCACAATAAAAGCCCAGCAGCAACAGCCTATTGACTTGAGGCATTGAAGTTATTGGTGAACCGTGAGCAGAGTGAAGTGCTTAGTGGTCATACCTTACTGCTCTGGTAGTTTTGTCTGAATAAGTTTCACCAGTGTTTGGCCGTCCTACCTTGGCTGGTCAGGGGGTTGTAGCCGACGATGGAGATGCCGAGGCTCTGGCCGTCCTTCTTGGTTAGAGGGACCTCGTGGATCTCGTACCCGTCCAGGTTGGGCTGAAACCAAACAAACACACACAGTTACCACCTCGGTAGCCAGCAGCACCAACGGGTTCATCTTCTCCAGCAGATTCAAGCTCGTCGCGGCCGGTCGGACTGCTCACCGTCTTGCTGAGGCGGCGCTGGGGGGGCAGGTGCAGGGGTCGGAGGGGGAGGGAGGAGACGGGGCCCGAGTCCGGAGGTGGAGGAGGAGGCGGGGCTGTCGACTTGTGACCTCGGGGGTCTCTGGCGATCAGCATGGTCACGTGACTCCCGCATCCCTGCAGCACCTTGACGACCTGATCGCTGGTGAGGCCGCTGGTGGGCGTCGGCCCGATGCGGAGGATGTGGTCACCTGTGCGGAGACGCCCGTCCTGATTGGAGGAGAGGGGGAGGAATAGGGAGCATGAGAGCCAATCACAGGAGAGAGACAATATACAGGAACAAGTTTCTTCTCAAATATTCTTTATTTTACCATATTTCATATCTAATTACTCCTGTTTTATAAATATCTGATCATATTTTCAAATAACACTGTTCTCACTCACCAGTAAAAACTGAGAATGAATTATTCTCATTTTCCATTTTTACCTTTTGGAGTTAATGCTGAAGAAACTAACACTGCTTCACTGCACAGGTTATTTAGAATAATTAAAAGTCTTATTGCAGCTCAACTCTCAGTTTCAGAATTCGGCTGAATTCCACCTGTCCTCAGGTCTCTGCACTGTTTCCAGTGTGTCACAGGACAAAGCTATGATATAATATCCCCAATTTAATCAGTATCTGCTCTGATTTTTACACCACCATCTAGTTAATGTTTCAGTCAACAATTTATGAAGCTTTCATGTGAAAAGATCCTTTCAGTCTGACCAGAAACAGATGTTTTATCGCCGTCTTCAAACACACCAGACTCCATTGACAAAAATAGCAACTTTATGTCACAGAACACAGGAGCTGCTGGTGTACTGCTGCCTCCATCAGTTTGTGTTATTGTGTGACTTTGGTGTTTTAAAGGATTAGTTCAGTTATAACACAATATTTATGTAACACACAATAACACAAACACACTGACTGATGGAGGCAGCAGCAGAGCAGCAGCTCCTGTGTCCTGTTCTCTAAAATCCCTGTTTTAGTGAATGGAGTCTGGTGTGTGTGCTGTTTGTGGTTAAACCAAAAGGATCTTCCAGGTCTCTCTTTGTAGGGATCCTTTCCATGATGCCGTCACACAGTAAATAATAGCAGAAGATAAACAGGAAAAAGCAGAGGGGGACAGGAAGTGAAGGCAAATGGCAGACTGGGGAATCAGATGGAAGACACAGAGAATAGTGGAAAGATCTGAGGGATTCATGAGTGAAGATACAAAGACATGAGGGGGTGAGAAGAGGAATGAGAAGATGAAGAGAAAATAACATGGATGGGTCAAAAGTGAGGCGGATGAGTGGAGAGAAGGATGAAGATGAAGAGTTAAATCTGTTCATCAGACGCTTCATTTGAACAGACTCAACAGGAAACGTATTGAAGAGCCGGGTGGTTACAGACGTCACAGTGTCGAAGCTTTTTCCACTTCTCTGCAGAGAAATTAATCTTGTCCAATTAATCTAATTGGTCCAATTAATCCACTTACAAGGCGATAATTCCTCCTTCAGTTCTGCTGCTGCCTGCTGTCTGTTCTGATGTACTGCTCGTGTTAAAACACGGTTATTTATGCAGAAGACGTCCACTGAGCTCTAATTTCTCTCAACAGCCGAGGTTTCTACTGCCGCCTGCTCAGCTGGGCTGTGGTGCCTTGCTCAAGGGCTCTTTGTTATCAGATGTGCAGGGAAAAGGAGGAGGTATTAATGTTTCTAAAAACATCTGATTGTACGGATGATGGTGATAATCTCTCTCATCCATCCTCAGCAAAATTCCTTCAAGGGTAACTTGAACTAGGTCCACTAAAAGATCTTGTTTGATCCACTGACAGGTTCAGAGTGTTATTCTAAGTGTGTGACAGCATCATGGAAAGGATCCCTACAGAGAGAGACCTGGAAGATCCTTTTGGTTTAACCACAAACAGCACACACACCAGACTACATTCACTAAAACAGGGATTTTAGAGAACAGGACACAGGAGCTGCTGGTCTGCTGCTGCCTCCATCAGTCAGTGTGTTTGTGTTATTGTGTGTTGCACAAATATTGTGTTGGGTCTTAACTAACCATTTATATCACCAAAGTCACACAATAACACAAATAATCAAACAAATTGAGGCACCAGCAGACCAGGAAATCAGGTCCTCTGTTCTCTAAAATCCCTGTTTTAGTGAATGTAGTCTGGTGTGTGTGCTGTTTGTGGTTAAACCAAAAGGATCTTCCAGGTCTCTCTCTGTAGGGATCCTTTCCATAATGTTTCCCCAAAGGATTACTACGCCGCTCAGTTTAATAATGAGGTCTGGAATAGTACATTTAGATATAAAAACTCACCTTGTCAGCCACGCTGTTCGGGATGAGCGTGCGGACCACCACCCCGGTCGCCTTCCCGCCCACGATGCCGAAGCCCAGACCGGAGCCGTCGTTCACCAGCTCGATTTCCTCCAGGTGCCCCCAGTGATCCTTCAGTACAGGACGGAGGACACAGATGGACGTCAGCATCCAGGTGAACAGTTTAACAGGTGAGTCACTGATGTGAGTCCAGCAGTGTCATCGATGAAAAGGACTAGATACTAAAATAAAACCAGTTAGTTTGTATTTCCCCGACTGACTGAAGCCAAAGTACATTTTAGGATTTTGAACAGGACTCAATCTAAACATGTACAGTGATAATGTGCAAAAATAAATAAATAAATACTAAAACTATTTAACATTTGTCTTTTATTTGTTTTATTATGTCAAATATTTCTCTAAGAGCGAAAACTCGATTCATTTAAAAAAGGAATTTCTGTATAAAATCCATTAATTTTGTTAAAAAAGCTACTTTTGTATTTGAATTCAACACTATAAACATGCTATTTTCAACAAGTTATATCTTATTACCCACCTACAGACAAACTGTATTTTGTAGTATTAACAGCATAAAGCTTTATAAAAGACTTTGTGAAGTCTGGTGGCTTTGAAGAGAGGGATATAAAAGTTGTTTCTGGTTCGACAAAAATGATCCTAAAACATTATGCAAAGGATCCAGACAAAGACAGACCAGTAAGAATAGTTAGTTTAGCCACAAACTGCTGTTACATCACTTTCTTCAAAGACACCAGACTCCATTGACAAAAACAGTGATTCTACCTCAGAGAGCACAGGAGCTGCTGCCTCTTTCGGTAAGGTTGTTTGTGTTATTGTGTGTTACACAAATACTGTACTGGGTCTTAACTGACCCTTTAAAACACCAAAGTCACACAATAACTCAAACACACTGACTGATGGAGGCAGCAGCAGAGCAGCAGCTCCTGTGTCCTGTTCTCTAAAATCCCTGTTTTAGTGAATGTAGTCTGGTGTGTGTGCTGTTTGTGGTTAAACCAAAAGGATCTTCCAGGTCTCTCTCTGTAGGGATCCTTTCCATGATGCTGTCACACACTTAGAATAACACTCTGAGCCTGTCTGTCAGATCATTGAGACTGTAAAAACACTGGAGTTTTCCTTTAATAAGCTGCATTTCAGGAATCAGAATTTGATTAATTCATCTCCGTTCCTGCTGAAGGCAGAACGATTTGATCCAATTATCTATTTTAGCAGATCGATGCAGTCAAACGAGGATAATTTGAGGAATTAGTGAACACACTGATCATTTTATTTGAGTGTGTGTTGCAGCCTCAGTGGAGCCTCACAGAGCTGCCGGCCAGCGATCTGTCCTGAGGTGAAAGGTCCTTAAACTGAACCTCAGCAGGTAATTACCAGCCGAGAGCATTTCCTCCTCTCCGATACCAGCTGCTGATCAATGAGAGGCTGCAGCGCGCACACACACACACACACACACACACACACACACCCCCTTGTACTTCCATGCTTGTGAGGGCCGTCAGTGATATAAACACACTCCCCAGCCACCATCACCTTAACCTAAACCTAATTCCTACCTGACCCTGAACAAATACATCCAAGTACACTTAGCACTGATACACAGAAACAGTCGGATGAGTCATTTGCCTCGTCGGCCATCTTCAGCGAGCTGTAAACACACTTTACTCTCCTGCACACTCCCAGACTACGAGTATTCCCAGCAGGAGAAGACACGTCTGACACGGACAGTCTGCTGTTTAAGCTACACGTATGACGGAGCGACTCCGGCTCAAGCAGCCCTTTAAAACGTCTGTTCTTCTTCTCATCTATATTTAAATCAGGAAGTCTCGTGGAGATTTAGATCTGTAGTCCAAGAGCGACACAACACGATCACCACCATGACAAGAACTACAGAAAACATCAGATAATGAAGGTAGAAACGTCCTCAAAGTCTGAAACTCAAATCTGTTCTCACAAAGAGAACACACACACACACACACACACACACACACACACACACACACACACACACACACACACACACACACACACACACACACACACACACACACACACACACACACACACACACACACACACACACACACACACACACACACACACACACACACACACACACACACACACACACACACACACACACACTTTGACCAACTCTTCAGGCTAAAATTTAATGATTTCCCACAAGGAGAATGAGTAAGCAGGTTAATGTCCCCCCAACCTGAGTAATACGTGACACACACACCACAGGTGGCTCTGGTCTCTTATTACAGCTCTGATCTGATAGAGGAGGTCTTCCTCTGTCTAATGAAACTCCTCCTCCTCCGACAGGCTCAGAGTGTTATTCTAAGTGTGTGACAGCATCATGGAAAGGATCCCTACAGAGAGAGACCTGGAAGATCCTTTTGGTTTAACCACAAACAGCACACACACCAGACTACATTCACTAAAACAGGGATTTTAGCCCACTGAATGCACAAGTTTCTGGTCTACCGCTGATTCGATCGGTGAGTTTGTTTGTGCCACGCAAATATGGTGGAACCAAAGTAACTCTTGAAAACACCAACGTCACACAATAACACAAATAAACTAACTGATAGAGGCAGCAGCAGACCAGCAACTCTGTCAGGTAAAATCACTGTTTTTGTCAATGGAGTCTGGTGGCGACCTGTAATATTAAATCACTGAAAAACCTGATGAAGTAAAACTCCAAAGAACCTTTCAGAGACACACAGGAGACGTTGGGAGTCCTGATGGGGTTCACACAAGCCAGCGAGGGGTGGGGGTGGTGGGGGGTCATGTGACTGGCTGGAGTTCACAGAAAACTTTACAAATTTCATCCAGTTGTTCTTCAGTTAATTTCCTCTTAGTTGAGGCCATTTTAAAAGCCCCTTCAGGTTCCTTTAATTGCACAATCTGTTATTTTTTTATCTGCTCTTTCTGCTTTTCATCATTTTTAGGAGAAGCCGTAAATCAGCTCCAAACTCCGGAGAGCTTTCGCCGACACACTGTCCTCACCGATGGAGGGAAAATACTCACTAAATGGACAAAAGCTGTAAAAATCATATCTGACTGACTGATTTATATCCGTCTTTATACGAGACTTTACTGCGACAAGCTTCCTGTCAGGTCTGACAGCAGAGAGAGGAGCCCAGAGGAGCGACGGCGGGTCGGAGCGGCACAGGAGGCCGACAGTTCCCCCGGCCAGGACAGCGGCTAGAAAACCACAGCCGGGCTTGTGTTTTTGATGCCGGCGCTCCATTAAACGTGACCTCAATAGAGACGGGACATGAATAAAACAAAGCAGGAGGATCGGAGGCCTGGTATGCAGGACGTGGCCCGGGTCCAATGAGCCCAGAGGAGGAGGAGGAGGAGGAGGGTAACAAACAAGAGGGACAGTGTAATTCTGTGCGGTAATGACCCAACAATAGTGCAGGGCAGAATCATTACGGCTGAGGCCAACCTGTGATCCTCAGCCCACATTAACAGTCCAGACCTGCTCCACTTCCACACCAGGTCCTTTACGCCGACTGAAGTCTCTTTTCTTTATTTACATGTCAAAGATCTCACACATTTTCATGTCCTGTCACGTGTTCAGTCCAGCAACTCAAATGTTTTCTCTCATCTGGTCGTCTGTCTGCTCTGAATCTACAGGGTCAGTTTTTTTGGTTTGTTTTGAGTGTTGGAACTGGTCCAGTAGATCACCAGTAGATCACCTCAGCCAGCAGCCACCAAACAGGCTGCAATGGCTGCAACGTGATCCTTTGGGACAACTGCACCTGATCACAGTAGGTCCACTAAAAGAGCTTGTTTGATCCACTGACAGGCTCAGAGTGTTATTCTAAGTGTGTGACAGCATCATGGAAAGGGTCCCTACAGAGAGAGACCTGGAAGATCCTTTTGGTTTAACCACAAACAGCACACACACCAGACTACATTCACTAAAACAGGGATTTTAGAGCTGCTGCCTCCATCAGTACGTCACAAATACTGTATTGGATCCAAACTAACATTATAACGTGATATAACAACTGTGAAGTCGACCTTTGACTTTTTTAAATATGTCGTCATTTCATGATTTTATCCTGTGAGACTTTGTGCGTTGTCATAACTACCAAATGAAGCTGACAGTAAATCAGTTCATCTTTGAGTCCGAGCAGACGTTTGTGCCAAATTTCTCTGCACACACACCAGACTCCATTCAAAAAAACAGGGATTTTAGCTCACAGAGTTGCTGCTGCCTCCATCGGTGACTCTTGTGTTTTAAAGGTTTATAATAATATTTATTGTGACACAAGAGTTTTCCTTTAATTAAAACATGAAAGAAACTTAAAGCTCTTGCTGAATTGATATGGAGATGTCCGTTTAATTGGCTTTAACTAAAGTCTGCGTCGTGACCTCTGACCCTTCACCAGCTCCTCTCCTCTGCGCTCGCTCGCCCCCTCCTGCCTGCCTGACTTCGCTTCGACTCTTCCGTCATGTCGACATTCATTGATCGCGCCTCCTCGTAGACTTAAATACATATTGTCAGGAGCGTTGCTGCAAGTGGAGCATTAACTTGATTTCCTATAGGCTCTGAGGTCGTAAAAATCATCCCAGTCAATGTCAGCAGACTTACGGCTCGTCGTGAACAGGAGGTCTCACTCTGAAACAGAGGCGCGGCCACAAAGTGACCTCCAGTCATGATTGACGCCCTCTCCGCTACAACTGTTTTGAGTGACAGCCAAGCTACTGGATGAAGTGACTCTGTGTGTGTGTGTGTGCAGGATAAAGCTGATTTCAGCGATGCTCCGGACCTCGACGGCGCTGCTGGTTTTAGATCAGACCGTAAAATAATTTCATGCTGAGCCATAAAACTCAACAATGAACAAATGTGCAAACTCAACTTCCAATTTTCCTTCAAGTTTTGCTCCGAAGGGAGAAAAGCTGACACACACAGTAGTTTTGTGGCTCAACATGCACCAAATAAAAGGTCATTTTAACTGTTCAGCAGAGGCTTTAACAGTCCGGATCACATAACTTAAGCTGCGTTAAATACTAAATATTATATAAAATGGACGCTTAAGATTCGGAAGTTACTTTATTTCATGATCCAGCTGATTCTCCCCAAAAACAAGCGACAGTAAAAGTTTAGTATCAGAAGTGTCCGTCCCATCTGCGGCTACACTGCTTCTTTTGTTCCACATTTTAAAAAAAAGGGATAGTTTGTATTATTTGAAGGTCTTTCTCTGTATTCAGTGTGTCTCCTACAGTATTGTAGTATTGTGGATGAGGGAGGGGGGGGCCTCCAAAAGAAAAGACCAACCTAAAAAATAAAAATCCTCAGCATCGGTTTAAGTGGAAACTGTCTTTAGAATATTTTTGCTGCTTAACATCACCGTCAGACAGCACTTTCTGACCTGAAACTGCTCGCTCCTAAGTCACCAGACTCCATTGACAAAATCAGTCATTTTACCTCACAGAACACAGGGGTCCGCTTGGCTTACTGCTGCCTCAAGCAGCGACCTACCACTTTAGTTCAGATCCAAACTAAGCATTTAGAACACCAAAGTCACCTAATAACTCAGGCACACTAACCAGCTGAGGCACCGGTCGACCTGCACCTCATGTGTTTAGTGGGGTAAAATCACTGCTTTTGTCTGAGGAGTCTGGTGGCTTTGAAGCAGGCAAAGAAAAAGAGAACGGCTTCAGTTCCCGTCAGAAAAGGCTGTTTGGCAGCAATTTAACGCAATGAAAATATTCTGAATAAATCGTCCACTTAAACTGATTGACTTTTTTAGGTGGGTCTTGCGTCTTCCGCAGTATATCACTTAGCGTCTGATCTGGGACTCCTGCCTGTTTCTCTACTGTCAGTAATACACTCATACACTGATACAACCAAAAAACTCCAAACTGTCCCTTTAAGAATTTGCTGCTAGCACAGTGTTAGCGTTAGCAAGTCTAAAATATGAGAGGATTATTTGTCATTTACAGAAAGAGGTTAAACGTTTTGGGAAATATAAGTATTCTGTCTCTTTCGTAGAGTAAAATGTTCCGATGGATCATCAGCTTCATGTCAGTGTCAGGGTGTGGTTAGCCTAGCTTAGCATGAAGCTAGCCTGGCTCTGTCCAAAGCGTCCTGTTTGTTTTATCAACACAGAAACGTAAAAACCAAGTTTGTGGTTCTAGGGGGAATCGCCGAGCGTTTCTTACCGCGCTGACGTTGGCGGCGGCAGGCGGTGATGATGACGTGCCGAGTGGGCGGTCCCTGGCCACCACCAGCTCCACCGTCTCTCCGGGTTGCTGCAGGAGCGTCAGGGCCTGGTGCTGGCTGATCCCCGGCTCCAGAGGACTGCTGTTTATCACCAGGATCTGGTCCCTCTCCTGGAGACGTCCGTCTCTGCAGCCACAACATCATCAGTCAGGACGATTCAGTAACATCAAACAGAACAAAGCCCTCTGCAGACGTCTGGCATTCGATGGTTAGTGTTTAAAAGAGACCTCTGGGTCCTGTCTGTTCATACCCTGGAGGCTGAATGACTGGTAGGAGTTGGAATTGATAGACCTAGACCAGATAGACCTGCAAGATCCTTTTGGTTTAACCACAAACAGCCGTTATAGCACTCTCTGCAAACACACCAGACTCCATTGATAAAAACAGTAATTTTACCTCACAGAACACAGGAGCTGCTGCCTCCATCCGTTAGTTTGTTTGTGTTATTCTTGGTGTTTTTTTAGGGTTAATTCAGATGCAACACAATATTTGTTTAAGACACAACAACACAAACGAACTGATCAAGTCAACGGTAGAACAGCAACTCCTGTGTTCTGTCAGGTAAATTCACTATTCTGTCAATGGAGTCTGGTGGCTTGGAAGAACGCACTACAACTGCTGTTACTATCGCTGCCTCCATCAGTTAGTTTGCTTTACTGTGTGACTTTGGTGTTTTTAAAGACACAATAAGACAAACAAACTAACCTATTGTGGTATCAGTAGACCATATTGTTTTGTTTCTATACCTTCTGGTCGAAATCCATCATTGTGGGACCAATAAAGTATTTTGAATTGAACTCCTGTGTTTTGTGAGCTTAAATCCCTGTTTTAGTGAATGTAGTCTGGTGTATTTTAACTTTTCTTCTACAAGTTTCATTTACATTTTGTTGAAACAGCTGTCAGTGATGTAAACTCTGACATGTGTAGTGATTGACAGCAAACCTGTGTGCGACGCCTCCGGGCTGGATGTGTTTGACGAAGACGCCCTGACTGCTGCTTCCTGCAGGATTCAGACCGACCACGCTGAAGCCCAGACCTCCAGAGAGAGGCCGAGTCAGACTGACCAGCTCTGTGCGACGGCCCTGCGCACACACACACACACACACACACACACACACACACACACACACACACACACACACACACACACACACACACACACACACACACACACACACACACACACACACACACACACACACACACACACACACACACACACACACACACACACACACAGGGTTTACATGCATGCTGTGAGCTCTCTGGGTGTGTTTCTGTGTGCATACCGTGGCTCCACCCACCTTGGCGGCGGCGAGGATCCATTTCTGCAGGAGGTCAGACGAGGAGGGCGGAGACTGATGGATGGGCGGAGACGAGCCATTGGTCAGGACGGAGGAGGAGGAGGAGGCGGCGACGGCGGCGGCAGGTGCGGCCGAGCTGCCGGCTGGATTAGCGGCGCTCATGATCAGCTGACCCTTTTTGGAGAAACTGAAGTCGCTGCAGACATCAGGAGGGATGCTGCTCAGCTGCAGACAGAGAATAAGAAGTGTTTTATTCATTCTTCCTATTTCAGACTGGATTTTACATTTTAAAACTCAGGTACCAGAAGATATCAGCAAAGTAAAGGAACATTTCAGTCATTTTCAGGAGGCCTCGCCCCGTCAAACACATAAACCACAAAGTGTTCAGAACATCTGGGTCCCCAAAAAATAATTCCTGTCATCTATGTTGTGTTTTCTTTAGTGTGGAGAGGAGAAACATCACCAGCAGGATGGATGCACCAACTAGTCTGAGAAGTTCTCCCAAATGGACAAAACAGCCAAAGCACCGACGCTGTTTTAAACCGAGAGAGTTCTGTTGGGTCTGTTCTGTTTGAGTCTGGTGGCGAGATGATGTTTACAAAAGAGTGAAAACTGGATTTGGGTTAAGGTTAGGGTTTGTTAAAAGGGACAAAAATATAGAATTTCTGTATAAAAATGTAGGGATCCTTTCTATAACACTGTCACACACTTGGACGTACTACATTGTATTGCTCTGTTCAAAACCACCAGCCTCCATTGACAAAAATACAAA
Source organism: Pempheris klunzingeri (assembly GCF_042242105.1). Lineage (NCBI taxonomy): Eukaryota > Metazoa > Chordata > Actinopteri > Acropomatiformes > Pempheridae > Pempheris > Pempheris klunzingeri. The sequence goes on along the minus strand of NC_092017.1, from coordinate 28,609,050 downwards.
TTTTATCTTACAGAGCACAGAGAGCTGCTGGTCTACCGCTGCCTCCATCATTTAGTTTGCTTTTTGTTACTGTGTGAATTTGGTGTTTTAAAGGGTTGGTTCAGGTCTAATACAGTATTGATGTAACACACAATAACACAAACAAACTAACGAATCAAGACATAACTCCCATGTTCTGTGAGGTTAAATCCCTGTTTTAGTGAATGTAGTCTGGTGTGTGTGCTGTTTGTGGTTAAACCAAAAGGATCTTCCAGGTCTCTCTCTGTAGGGATCCTTTCCATGATGCTGTCACACACTTAGAATAACACTCTGAGCCTGTCAGTGGATCAAACAAGCTCTTTTAGTGGACCTACTGTGATCAGGTGCAGTTGTCCCAAAGGATCACGTTGCAGCCATTGCAGCCCGTTTGGTGGCTGCTGGCTGAGGTGATCTACTGGAACACTGTCATATATCAGTATAATAATAATAATAATAATAATAATAATATAATATTGATACGGGTCATGTGCACGTGAGGTCAAAAAGGTGAAGACACCCTGACCAGCTTGAGGTTTCAGCACCAAACTCAAAAACAAAGAGCCGGAGAGAGAGAGAGGGAGGGAGGGAGGGAGGGAGGGAGGGAGGGAGGGAGGTGCTCTTATATGCAAGGACGTTGTCGACAATAAAGAAAGACATGGAGGGAAAAAAATGAAGCGTGGAGGCCGGGGGGGTAAGTGGGGAGGAGAGAGGGAAAAAAAAAATCAATAGATTCCTCTGCAGACTCTCTCTCTCTGAACAGGTAATGTATTAATGACCTTTACACTCACATTGTGGAAACTTATCAGTCTGCGGCTTATTTAGGCCGGGCTGACGGAGCAGGATCCAGAGCCATTTCATCAATACCGCCTCGACAAGGCCGTTACTCAAACCAAGACACTAGATATTAAAGCTTGATAGATCCGCAGAGAGCCCGGGGAGGGAGGGAGGGAAAATAAATAAAGAAAAAGAGAGAAGTCCCCGCTTCATATACCCTCCACAGGCTTCTGCAGACGCATTCATAGACTCAGCTGTGACCTTCGCAGCACTTAGAATATGAAGCCCAGCGTCAGTTATTGCCATTATCTTAATTTGGCCTGCAGATTGTTTATTGTAAAGGCTCCACGTCAGTCGGAGCTGGAGCTGAATACAGATGGCCGCGCAGAGGGGATTCAATGTCCCCGCTCAGCCCCACTGACGGGTCACCGCGCCGGACGGGGGGGCGGAGCCGTACCGATACCTGATAGGCTGTCAACACCTGGGCGGAGCTCAGCACACGTCAGATCAGATGGGAAACGTTCAATAGTCTGCAGAGCGACTGCAACTTTAGACCGTCGATACAGCTGCACTGATACACACACTGTTTACATCAGAGAGAGGAGGGGGGAGGAGGGGGGGAGGAGGAGGAGGAGGGGGAGGAAGAGGAAGAACCAGGAGGACAGAGGAGGAGAAGAGGAAGAAGAATAGGAGGAGAAGAAGAAGAACCAGGAGGACAGAGGAGAAGAAGAGGAGGAGGAAAAGAAGAAGAACCAGGAGGACAGAGGAAGAGAAGAAGAGGAAGAAGAAGAGGAGGAAGAGAAGAGGAAGAAGAATAGGAGGAGGAGGAGGAAGAAGAATAGAAGAATAGGAGGAGGAGGAGGAAGAGGTCTGCTGGTTCAACGTAGTGTGACGAAACAAGATTCAGTCTCTGTGTGACAGGTTTTCATTCTGCCTCGCTCAGAAGCTAAAGTCAGCAGGATCGACATGTTTGGGTCGTCTTCAGTAGAGCCAGCAGCCTGTAGCCATTAGCTGTGTTAGCGTAGCTCTGATCTGGGCTCTCTCCTCTCCTCCTGGGGGGCCAGCAGCCCCCCCTCTGAGGTGTCTGGCTGGTTGGACGATGTTGAAGATGTTGTTGACAGCAGTCGACTCAACTTCATCCACTTTAAACCAAACGCTTAACTCAAACTTCTGTCATAACTATCGAAGGGCGTCTGTACGTCCCAGGTGTGTCTCTCACCTGTTGGCGGAGCTGCTTGATGGAGTGCTGCAGGGTGAGGATGTGGGTGAAGAGGGGGCTCTGCAGGGTGTCCCTCAGGCTCCCCACGGTGTCACTGTGGGTCCACTCCTCCCTCTGGACCAGCTTGGTCTGCAGGCGCTCCAGAGCTCCCAGAACCTGCTGGCGCTCCGCCGCCGACACTGAGACAAACACAGCAGGTGTGAGCGTCTCCTCCACGGTTACTGTTAGAGAGTCACCGAGCGGCTCGGACCGCTTACCTGCTGCCACGTTCTCAAACATCTTCACCTGTCGCCGTCAGTCTGGACAGACAGAAACCAGCTGTTAGTTCAGACCCAGGAAACAAAACACAAGTTAAAAAGGGTCTAAAACAATATTTATCTCCAGATGATCTTCTTCCATAAATATATAAAACATGTTCCATGTCATTAGATCGTCCATAGACCTTTATACACCGTATATAACACAGCTGGAATTAAAAAGGTAGAAGAAGAACGAGGAGGAGCTAAAGGAAAAGAGGGAGAAGGAAACTTTAGACTTTGATGATTTATTGTGATAATTACAGATAAACTGATGATAACTTTTCCATTGTGAACAACTAAGTTATAATAATAACAGATTTTATTTTTTAAATAATTCAGTATAACACTCTGATCGTCTACTTTGCCGTTTTTTTGATCGCCGTCTAAAAGCTCATGTTCCAGGACTGGGAGGGTTCATTTCCTTTGGGCTTTTAATGTGAAACATCTGCAGGAAGTGCTGCGAAACAGCAGCTTCACATGAAACAACAGGCAGCAGAGTGGAAAAACTGGAATTAATTACTGACTGAAAACCGCTTCGGGGCGACTTTGTTGTCGTGCCGGTGGAAACGTTTTACTGAACTCAGGTGAACATGGAGGATCTGTTGAGTCTGAGCAGGCTGATTTACATTTTAACGTTTTCATCCTGTTTTACTTCCTGATTCTAATGTAAACCACTGAATTCCTCGTGTATGAAACCTGCAACTCAAATAAAACAAACCTGATTCAAATAAGCACCTGATGCTCTCTGCAGCCGAGGAAAACAAAAAACTGTCAATTTGTCAATGGAGTCTGGTGTCTTTGAAGAGAGTGACATAGCCAGCACATGTATCCAGAACACATCACACCAGACTCCATTCAAAAATCCAGTATTTCTACTTTGCATTAACAATAACTAACAGCAGGCAAAATCTGTAGACCAAACATCATTTCCCAACATTTTACAGAGCAAACAATTAATTGATCGGTGACAGTCAACACTAAAACGACCACTTATTCAACAGATTATGTGTTTAGTTTAAAAGAGACGGTGTATCATCCAGTCACATATGAACCCTGCATGCTGCATATAGACGTTAATATACATACATGTGCTGCACATAACCACCACCATCATCATGCATATTAATCAATCTACTACATTACCACCATTTGTGTTTGTCTACAGTCTTCCAGAAACACCTGACCTGTTTTATTTCCCTCTGATGTTCAGCTTTGGAGTCCCTGCAGGTGTGTTTCTGTCTTTAACACCTGCAGCAGGCTAAAATACTCAGTTTAATTCAGATTAAACTGAAGTCAAACACAGAAAAAAGCATCAAATCCTAAACTCTACTCAGCTGGAAACAGAGTTTGGCGACCGATGCTGTAGGTGAAAGTTTCAACACCACCTGCGTCAGGAGTTTACCTGGCAGCCACAAACGCCTCCTGACGATCACCTGGTTGGTTCGCCTCACCTGTAAGAGAGACACCTGCTGACTCATGTGGAGCAGAGAGTCACCTCCACATGTGTGCGGTCTGACTGCTCCAACATGGCCTCTCTGTGCTGCGTTCAGGTGTCTGCCTCACAGGTGAGAGGGCTGCCAGGTTCTCAGCCTGTTAAGGCAGTGAGAGCTTCATCAGCACACACAGGTGGGACAAACACACCACAGTCATCCACAGGCTGTGTGCGGGGCGCCTCACCTGTGCGCGCACCTGAGAAACCAGGAAGTGAAACTCAACAGCACACAGGGAGGGGGGAGAGGGTGAAACCACCTGTGGAAACGTATCAATAAATCCATGTGCTCGCCTTTGTCTTGTGTTTAATCGATAAGTGTTTCATTGATAATGGTGATAATAATCAGCAGGTGCATCAAACTTTAAAAAGCAGGAAAGAAAAACACTTCAACGAGCTGCGAACTGTTGAAAACACAAACTAAAAACTCAGCCACGACTTCAAACTCCACTTCTGCGTGTGTTTGTGAGCGTCAGCGGGTCGGAAACGACATTTAAACGACATTTAAACAACATTTAAGCAGCTCGTCCTCCTCCAGCCTCACAGCAGCACCGCCGCTGGCTAACACCCGGCTAGCCGCTAGCATGCTAAGTTAGCTTGTTAAAAAGAGGCTAAAAGCTCTTTTCGCCGAGCTAAGTGTCGGATAAACAGTCGGAAGGTGCAGCGGACACCCACAGGTGAACTCACAGAAAACAGGCCGCTTTAAAAGGGTTTTAAACTGGTGGAAAACTCACATGAACTGGATCCAGTTTGGCACCAGTGTCACTTTAATGCTGCATTCAGGAGCTATCGGAAATATAAAGTGCCAGTGAGTTGAATTGATTTTGAAGCATTTCTAAACAACCTGTGACCGACAGTGTCTCCTCACTTGTTTTTATATGTGATGTATATAATAATTGATTTAATCTATGAATGGCAGAATGGTTCTGGTTCTTCATTCTGGAGCCGCTGTAAGGGCAGATTTTTGTCCTAAAGTCTGATGTTTTGCTTGATTTAATAAATGTTTGAAAAAACTAAAGTTACCTGTTTATATGGAGCTTTAATTTGCTCTGTGTGATGACAAAAATAGTGATGTCAGACATAATTTAGTAAATTAAAGAACAAAAGATAAAGTTTAGGATCATTAAGACCTAATGTATGAGAAACAACTTTTTTTTTGAATAAATAAATAAAGAATCATTATAAATCTCCCCATTGTGGGACTAATAAAGGAATATCTTATATTATCTGAATTTTCAATTGTTGAATTTAATCTTTCAATAAGGTTTTTGAGATTGACCTTTCAAGCCAAATTGTTCATCTACTTGGAAAACCACAACATAATGCGTTGAAATATATATTTTTAAAAGCCATAGAAAAGTAAAACAAAGCCAAATACATCTATAAGTGACATAAAACAAAACAATTTCATCTTAAAATGAGTTTATTTGGTCAAACATCATTTGACTCTTGTTGGTTTTTCTATCGCGCTACAGTTCTCTGAATTAATATTTTCTTTGGGTGGCTATGAAGGCATCATCCCGTCACGTGACAGACTCAGTCATGGCGGCCTCCCGGAGACGGCTGGTTTGTTTACGCTCCGGGATCTGGACCCTCTTGTTTTACTGGATTTACTCTGATTTAAAGCTGGTTCTGTCGGAGGAGGTGGACAGCTGTGAACACCTCAGACTCGGACAGTATCCTTTAATTTCTGTTTACTCACAAAACCCGGATTTAACGGAACATAATGGACCTTAAAGTGGTCGCTAGGGTTAGCCGCAGCTAGCTCAAAGCTAACTTCAAGATGTGACTTTACTGAAACAGATGATAAAACGGTACATACATATCAGAAATGTGATGTAACATGTTGTAGTATAATTACCTGCAGTACAGTAAAGGTACGAGGCCACATTATAAGAGGAAGTATTAATGTCACACCAACATATAATCCTTTAATAATCCATGAAGCTGTTGATGCTGACAGTAAAAGTCCAGCTTCATCTGGGAGTGTGTGTATTGATTGTACTATAAGTCAATACAAGGATACACTAGTCTTTCCTGCAAAGTGTGAGTCTTTGGAAGTATTAGTCTGTTATAGACACAGTCGTTACATTGCTCTCCTTATAGCCACCAGACTCCATTCATAAAAACCGTAATTTTATCGCAGAACACAGAAGTTGCTGGTCCACCGCTGCCTCAGTCTCTTAGTTTGTTTATGATGTTGTGTGTTACACTAAAATGGTGTTGGATCTGTAGTACCATCTTATAACACTGAAGTTACACAATAACACAAACACACTGACTGATGGAGGCAGCAGCAGAGCAGCAGCTCCTGTGTCCTGTTCTCTAAAATCCCTGTTTTAGTGAATGTAGTCTGGTGTGTGTGCAGAGAGCGATATAACGACTGTTTGTGGTTAAACCAAAAGGATCTTCCAGGTCTCTCTCTGTAGGGATCCTTTCCATGCTGCTGTCACACACTTAGAATAACACTCTGAGCCTGTACCGAGCTGGTCTGGACTCCTTCACTCTCCTCATGTACCGCTGCAATGATCCAAAGATAGACGAGGCCACTCAGGAGCCGGAGAACTGCAGGGAGACGACGGCCTGGGGTGAGTGTGACGCCACGACACGTCTGTCTGACAGCTGCTACGATGCTGATGTTTCACCCTGATGTTTTTGTTCAGTGTGTCCAGCACCCTGACTTTAGCATCTCATGACTTTTGACCTCTGTGGTTTAAATAATGTGTACTGCACCTTTAAACATCAAGCAATTCAAAACAAGATAGAAAAACTTAAATTAAAAGAAACAAAGAGACTGATGGAAACTATCTTCTGTTCCTCTGATACCTGTCGTTCTACCTGTGTGTGTGTGTGTGTGTGTGTGTGTGTGTGTGTGTTCAGTGGAGTGCCTCCCAGCCCCAAACATCAGCTGTCGGCTGGCTAACGGGACAGAGTTCAAGTTCAGCGGGGAGGAGGTGGGCTTCAACAAAACCATCCCCTGCAGGAACGTGTGAGTGCTCACACACACACACACACACACACACACACACACACACACACACACACACACACACACACACACACACACACACACACACACACACACACACACTCACACAATAAAAATAAATAAATAAAATAACAGGATTAATGATTCTCATTACGACTATTTTGATTGATTACGATAATTGTTCCATTTATCGTTTATGCCTCTTATCATAATTGTTGCCTTTGACAAAATCAATATATTGATCACCCTGTAAATAATAAGTGTGTTTCCTCCCAGGAGTGATTATTCCTACAAAGTAGCGGTGGCTTTATCTCTGTTCCTGGGCTGGCTGGGAGCAGACCGCTTCTACCTGGGATATCCTGCCCTAGGTACACACACACACACACACACACACACACACACACACACACACCACACACACACACACACACACCACACACACACACACACACACACACACACACACACACACACACACACACACACACACACACACACACACACACTCACACCACACACACACACACACACACACCACACACACCAATAAAGCAGGCAGAAGAAGCCAAACGTTGTCCTGGATAAACACAGAAGAGAGAAGTAACTCTAATGTCTGTAAATAAGAGAAGTGTGACACAACAGAGGATCAAACAGCTCTGGTTTAGTCTCACCTGGATTATTGATCAGTGGTTTGTAAGATGAGAAAAGTGCAGCTGGTCCAGAACCAGGCGGCACGAATGTTTCTGTTGGTCTGAAGTGAAAACCAGATTCTGTTCTCTGATGGTCTTCATCAGAACAACAACTAAAACAGGTGTGGATAATGTTGTCATGTTGTGATGAGCAGTGTGACTCACTATAAATACTGACAGAGCTTTCACACAGACACGGTTCTGGTTCTGGTTCTGGTTCTGGTTCTGGTCTCAGAACCGTGGTGCTTTCTGGCGAACCAGCCTGCGTTCACACCAGTTTAAGCAGAACCAAAGTGGGAGGACGTTCCTGTGAGGAAGTAAACAACACTGGTAAAATGGTGAATCACATGGATTCTACAGCCAGCTGTAGTTCAGATATTATTATTTTATATAGAGATATAAAATATTATAGATATAAAATATTATAGATAAAATATATTATAGATATAAAATATATTATAGATATAAAATATTATAGATATAATATATTATAGATATAAAATATATAATAGATATATATTATAGATATAATATATTATAGATATAAAATATTATAGATATAATATATAATAGATATAATATATAATAGATATATATAATAGATATAATATATAATAGATATATTATATAATAGATATATATAATAGATATAATATATAATAGATATATTATAGATATATATAATAGATATAATATATTATAGATATATATAATAGATATAATATATTATAGATATATTATAGATATATATAATAGATATAATATATTATAGATATATTATAGATATATATAATATATTATAGATATATTATAGATATATTATAGATATATATAATAGATATAGTCTCCTCAGCAGACAAACTCCTTTGTACACGTCACCAGTCAGAATGGATTCATGTCACCAGATTGACTTTAACTCTGTTGGAGCCAAACTGTCGTCTGTGTGATCGATCAGTGTTTCCACTTTCTAGAAACACAGACGGAGCCAGTTTGTGCTGCTTTCACTGCCGTTTCCACGTCACCTCATGTCACCCTGAACAGGTGAAGCAGCTGTTTCAGAGAGATAAACATCTGATGAATAACTTCTTAAACCTAAAGAACGCGTCTAGATATTTAGCGCTGCAGAAAGGACACCACACAGCTGATCTCAGGTCTGTCTCTGCACCCACTGCTGAACACTAGAGGAGCCGCTGAGCTCCCGTTGGCTGCTGCTGGTCTTAAAACACGGTTTCTCCTCCTCCGGCTCGCAGGAGGCCTGAATAGAAAAAGGCGGCGCTGCCCTTTAATTGTTTCCGTATTCTTGTGGTTTTTCCAGCCTGAATTCAATGAGTCTCTTTCTGCCAGTGATCTGCACACAATAGAGCATAAAACCCAAAGAATGACAGTTATGATTACCACAACAAGGACGAGTTATTATCAGCACACTGAGGCCTTCTTTTAATTAGACACCTGCAGCAGCACAAAGGCTGAAAGGCTGTGTGTGTGTGTGTGTGTGTGTGTGTGTGTGTGTGTGTTGCCAGGGGGTATTTTGGACGGAGGACAGCTGCTCCAACAAACACCTGGCCTGATTTGGCACAGGTTGGCCCAGGCTGAGCCAAGCTGGGCCGAGCCGAAGCCAAATCTGATTCATTTCTTGAAAAAAAATAATTTTACAGGCATCTTTTTCATTAAAGGGCTCCATGGGGCGAACGGAGGCATCTGGATAATGGATCTAACTGTTAGCGCCTCCTACAGGCTGCAGAGGGCACTACAGCCTTAGTAACGACAAACATCATCCCGATATTTTGTCTGGTGAGATAGATCTGTGAAATAGTTTAACCAGAAACAGCTGTTGCATCACTCTCTTCAAACCCACCAGACTCCATTCACAAAAACAGGAATTTTACCCCACAGAACACAGGAGCTGCTGTTGCTCCCACTGCTTTGTCCAGTTAGTTTGTTTGAGTTGTTGTGTGACTTTGTCTTATTTCTGTTACCCAAATATTGTGTTGGACCATTTAAAACACCAAACAAACTAACCAATCGAGGCAGTGATGGAGGCAGCAACTCTACTACAATTCTACCGTGCTGTGAGCTAAAATCCCTGTTTTAGTGAATGTAGTCTGGTGTGTGTGCTGTTTGTGGTTAAACCAAAAGGATCTTCCAGATCTCTCTCTGTAGGGATGTAAAGATGATTGTTTTCTCCATTCATTCATTCATCGTCCTTAAAGTTTGATTATACAGTTTTGTTCGACCAACTATCACAAAAATATTCAGTTTACTGAGACTGAAAACAATAAAAACCTTCATTCAGGAGAAGTTTTGGTATTTTCTTTGGTAAACTTTGGTAGTAAGTAGTTATATTTAATCTTGGCTGTCTGTCCCTTCAGGACTGTTGAAGTTCTGCACTGTTGGTTTCTGTGGAATCGGCACTCTGATCGACTTCATACTGATCGCCATGCAGGTGAGTCACAAGAGCATCAGGTGGGACACACGTATTATTATTATCACATTTTATTTATCACATTTAGAAACGACGTCAGAAGAACGCAGCGTTTAGAGGGCAGGGGGGTAAAAACAGCTTTAGTGAGGAAGAATTGTTCAAAGTGATTTAAACAGGTTAAACCTTTCTTCAGGTGTGTGTTTCTCTCTCACACACACACACACACACACACAGCCTCTTAAAAAGTGACACCTGTGATGAAGAGTTCCTTGTTTTCCAGAGGATCCATTTCAGCGTGGCACGTGGCGGCAGGGCCTCGTATTTTAGCGGCTAACTACCCGGCAGGTGGGGGGTGGGGGGTTACCCGGTGAACCTGATGAATAAACAGGCGTCGGCCTTCTGATTATTATTTACGTCCATCCGTGGTGCGTCTCTGCGAGGCCCTCAGGATGAATGATGCCTCCAGAAGCTCCTAATGGACTCGAGAGGACGCAGACAGACGGATGGAGTGAGGGGAACCGGGAGGTGAAGGGACGGATCGCTCCTTCCTGTTCAAACGCTTTAGATAATAGAGGCTCGGCATCCATCACGTGAAGGTGTGACGGCGCCCGGCGATGGATGGACGCTGGACGGATGCAAGTCGTCAGTCGTGTTTGACGGATCAGAGATTTTAACAGCAGTTAATGTGATCATGAACCCACCAGGCTGAAGTGTCCTAAAAGATCCTTCAATCACATGGGAACAAAACACCAACTTATTGATCTGATTTATCTGGAGAACCTCTAATAGTTTCACAACAAAGACTGAAGCGCTGAACTCACCAGTTTGGACTAATAACGTTATGCTACAGAGATGATCTCTGATCTGCTCCCACCAGATCCTGATAGAAGAGTTGTATGGCTCCAAGCTCCACATGCTAATGCTACATGCTAATGTGTGAAATGAGTTTCCAGTGTTGTCCAAATTAACCCTTTAAAACACCAAACCTATGAACCAATCAGTGCAGCAGCAGACCAGCAGCTCCTGTGCTCTGGGAGCTAAAAGGTCCGTGTGGACACCAGACTCCATTGACAAACTGGTTGTTTTTACACAGGAGCTGCTGATCTACTGCTGCCTCAGTTGATTACTTTGCTCATGTTGTTGTGGGACTTTAGTGTTTTAAAAAGTTAGTTTGGAGCCTTCATAATATTTATATAAGGCACAACAACACAAACAGATGAACTGATTGAGGCAGCAGTGGACCAGCAGCTCCTGTGTAAAATCCCTGTTTTAGTGAATGTAGTCTGGTGTCTCTTTCCTCACCCGTTACCCTCCCACCTGTACAGCAAAGCGTCACCTGTCTCATGTTGTGTCTCCCTCTGCAGATCGTGGGTCCAGCAGATGGAACAAACTACATCGTGGATTATTACGGCGCCCGGCTGACCCGCCTGTCCATCACCAACCAGACCTACAGGAAGCCACACCTGTCTCTGTGAGCACACCTGGACGGGAACCCTGTAAGTTCAGAAAACACTCGAGGTGATCGCTGTGTTTTCTTCATGTTTTGTATTTACTGGTAGGAATAACAGGATGGATTAGGGGGATACCTTTAAAAGAACGACACCCACCTCTCCCACAGGGGAGCTGTACAAGGGACCATAGAAGAAGAAATGAAGGAGGAGGGGCTCTGAACTTCAGTTATGGATTAAATGATCAATAATAACAACAAGAGATGAAGGTAGAAATGATCCTACAGCTTCAGGACTGGAAACAATCAGCATCCACATCCTCAGGACGCCTCAAAACGTGACACCAGTCAGTAGAAACAAGTGGGAAAACGTGTCATTTTGATTCAGACGGGAGTTAAACTCCACAGGTCAGACACACACAGAGTCCTCTGAGGGGCGGAGCGGTTAAATATCACAGAGTTAAGTCAACTGGAGGAAGGTTTCTCTGGGACCGAGGAGGCGACGCTGGCCTGAATATAATCCCCTCCATCTCCTCTGGAGCCCGATTACTGTCCAGATGAATATTTTAATATTAGAGCTCAGTTAGAGTGACTCCAGCAGCAGGAGTCTACCCAGAGTGCACTGGGGGAGGGTAACCAAGTACTTTTACGTTACTCAAGTATTTTCTTTTTAAGCTACTTTCTTCTCCACCAAATCTCAGAGGGAAATATTGGACTTTTACTGCTCTGTGTTTAGCTTTTGTTTGGTGGATTGTTATTCTAAGTGTGTGACAGCATCATGGAAAGGATCCCTACAGAGAGAGACCTGGAAGATCCTTTTGGTTTAACCACAAACAGCACACACACCAGACTACATTCACTAAAACAGGGATTTTACACACGACCTGCTGGTCCACTGCTGCCTCGATCAGTTCATCTGTTTGTGTTGTTGTGCCTTATATAAATATTATGAAGGCTCCAAACTAACTTTTTAAAACACCAAAGTCCCACAACAACATGAGCAAACTAATCAATCGAGGCAGCGGTAGATCAGCAGCTCCTGTGTAAAAACAACCAGTTTGTTAATGGAGTCTGGTGTCCACACAGGATGTGTTCTGTGAGGTGTGTGTGTGTGTGTCTGACCTCCTGTCCATCTGTCTGTCTTCAGGTCCGTCGTGTAAACACAGAGACGACATCATCGACGGAGGACAAGCCCCCACAGTCTTTATGCTCCATTTAGATGAACTTTATCGACACGCTGAACTTTAACGCCCAGAGCACTGAAAAATGACCCGTTGTCACTTCCTCTGTCTGTGCGGTCACGTGTCTCCACATCTGTCCAGCTGCTCGGTGTCTCTGGGCCCTTCTGGGTTTATTTAATATATTAGAGGATGTTGTTGTAATATATTGTGATGTTTTCTCTCTAAGTTCTGATGTTTTTCCATGAAAACTGTAAATAAAGTTCCATTTTTTGTCGATTGACGTGTGGCGTGTTTATTTATCGTCCCCGCTGAGTTCTCCATGTGACAGATTTATTATTATTTTAGATTATAGTGAACTTTACTGAACAGAAATACATTAATAAAACATATCTAAAGTCCTTAAAGTGAGCTCTACCTTCATCATCAAAGTGAGAAACAACCAGTAATCAGAATCTATTATATTTATTATTATTATTTGTCTTTTACTGAAAAGACTTTTTTACAGGAAACAGTATTTCCTCTTAATACTTTAACTGAAGTAGAAGATGAGTAGCTTTCTTCTTCAGCTGCCGTCAGTTTGTGTCTCCTGTGTTTTATCATGTGCCCAGTTTGTACTGTGCTTTTATTGGGTTATGTCTGTCTGTATTCATGTCACTAATTAATATTTTATACTTTAATAAACAAATACAGCTCAAGAAAAGGGTTAACAGCTGGTTCAGTGCTCTCCTCAAACACACCAGACTCCACTGACAAAAACACTAATTTTACACAGGAGTTGCTGGTTTACTTCTGCCTCAGTTGGTTAGTTTGTGTGAGTTATTGTGGGACTTTGGTTGTTTTAAAGGGTTAATTCAGATCCAGCACAATATTTGTTCAACACAGAGGAACTCAAACAAACTAACCGATCGTGGCAGCAGTAGACCAGCAACTCCTGTGTTCAGCAAGGTTAAATTACTGTTTTTGTCAATGGAGTCTGGTGGCCTTAAAGAGAGCGCGATATAACTGCTGTTTCTGGTTAACATCACCAAACTCCATTGACAAAAACAGGAATTTAACCTCACAGATCACAGGAGTAGCTGTTCTACTGCTGCTTTGATCCGTCTTTGGTCTTGAAAGGTGTGAGACACACAATAACACAAACAAGACAGCAGGAACTCCAGTGTTCTGTGGAGTCTGGTGGAGAACAAACTGGATGAGTTTTGGTGGGAAACACTGAATGTGATCAGCGCTAACGTGGCGACTTTTCATGAAGCGAACTGGTTTTAAATCATCAGCTCATAAATCAGCTCATCTCCTATTTCTGGTGTAAACGAGACAGAAAAACTGCAGCCGGACTTCAGCTGTGAGTGTTTCTTCTGTTTAATCTTCAGAAACACACAGAACCAAACACAGAGTGTGTGTGTGTGTGTGTGTGTGTGTGTGTGTGTGTGTGTGTGTGTGTGTGTGTGTGTGTGTGTGTGTGTGTGTGTATGTGTGTGTGTGTGTGTGTGTGTGTGTGTGTGTGTGTGTTTCCATGTCGAGTTAGCAGCCATGTGGCTTCCATCAAAATTCAATTATCATACTGTACCACGCTTCACAGGACACACACACACACACACACACACACACACACACACACACACACACACACACACACACACACACACACACACACACAGGAACCATACTGAAACTATTAAGACACTCCCTGTTTCTCTCTGTGTGTGTGTGTGTGTGTTACAGTTTATTATGATGAATATCATCTGAGGTTAAAGGTGGACTGCGACCCACCCATCACTCTCTCTCTGTTTGAATCTTGAATTCTTCTGTTGAAGTAAAGTGAAATAAAATAAAAATGCAGTTTAGTTTCTTTCTCTTTGTCTCACTCTCACAGTTTTAAGTTTGTTATGAAAAACTTAAAACCTTTAGATATTAAACACAAAATCAATAAAAGACAAACACTAAAAATCACAGAATCTGAACTTCAGCCTTAAAAACATCACTATTTTATCCTTAATTG